>NW_010538585.1:772-3561 GCF_000687285.1 Phaethon lepturus
GATTTAGTGGGCATGGTGGTGTTGGGTTGATGGTTGGACTTGATGATCTTAAAGGTCTTTTCCAACCTTAATGATTCTGTGATTCTGTGTGATTCATTAATTTTTTCTTTTATATTTAAGCACAAACATGTTTAATTTGCCTTGAGGAGTGTCCTGGTTTCATCTGGGATAAAGTTAATTTTCTTCCTGATGGCCAGTATAGTGCCGTGCTTTGGAGTTGGTATGAGAATGATGTTGATAACGCACTGAAGTTTTAGTTGTGGCTAAGTAGCTGTAGTGCTTATACTCAGTCAAGGACTTTTCAGCTTCCCATGCTCTGCCAGCGTGGAGGTGCACAAGAAGCTGGGAAGGGGACACAGCCAGGACAGCTGACCCAGACTAGCCAAAGAGCTAGTCCCTACTATATAACGTCATGCTCAGTATATAAACTGGAGTTGGCTGGGGGGTGGGAATTGCTGCTTGGGGACAGGCTATCGATCACTGGGTGGCGAGCAATTGTTGCATTGTACATCACCTGTTCTTGTATATTCCTTTATTAGTATTATTATTATTTCCTCTTTCTTTGCTGTCCTATTAAACTGTTTTTATCTGAACCCATGAGGTTTTTTTCTGATTCTCTCCCCCATCCCACCTCAGCGGGGGAGGAGGCGAGTTAGTGGCTGGGTGATGCTTAGTTGTCAGCTGGGGCTAAACCACAACAAGGGGGTACCATAAAAATTTCCCAACAACCCCTTCCTGTACCGAGGGACTGCACTGCACGCCTGCTTGCCTCATAGCTCGCAGTGAATGATGGGGCAAGTAATCTGGGGAGGTGGGTGGATGCCCACCCACAGGAATACCCATAACAAATACAAAAGTAATAAATAACAACCATCTCTTTGACAATCAGCACTCCCCAGTGTGCAGGAATAGGCCAGCGGCAACCCCTCAGCAGGTGCAGTCAGGACTGTCACTTCTGATCCAGATTCCTTTGAAATGCTTTCTCTTAGGCAATTTAATACAAAAAGATTAATTTTCCCCTCTTGCTTGCCTGTGTCTCCCCTTGCTGTCTGGCAGGTGACAGGGACAAAGACAGGGCCCTGCCAGGCATCTCTGAGCAGGAGCAATGCACAGTGAGGTGCATTTGTGGCACACACGCATTAGAGGGTTATATCTAATGCAATTATAAACTGCACCTGGCAGCAGAAAGGCACCCACCACTCCTTCCTGAGGGGCCTGGGGAAAAAAGGGCCTGGGAGGGAGCTGAGAGAGATTTGAACCAGTAGCACCTGTATGGGGTGTCAGGTAACACAAGGGCTGGTTCTTGCTGTGAGACCAGAAGTGATGATCAGTTAAAAGATGTTTCAAGGTGTTTCTGGCATCTGATTTTCATTTTGGTGCAAAGAAAAGTACAGAGGCAGAAAGGAGAAAGCAAGATTTTTAGATGAGCCCGTCAGCAGTTCAATGTCATGCTGAAATAACCCAGCTAATTTGAGGACTGACCACACTGACCACAGCAGTGAGGGGCTGCAGCAGCAAGTCCTAGTGACTGCCTGTGACGGATGCACTCCTCCTGTTTGAACTAACTGAACTTTGGTCCAGGCTCAGCAAGTAGACCTAACCAAAGTTAATCCTATTGTGAGGCTATCAGTGAGAACACAGCACCAAAAGCAAAAATACCGTTTTGGCTGGAGACTGGGCTGATAAGTGGCCGAAACTGCATTAACACAGCAGAAAATCAGACTACAAATCAACCACTTTACACTATAAATATCTGCAGCCATCGGGGTCTGTTGAGCTCTCCCTCCATAGCAGCTGACTGCGCAGTGTTCTCCCCTTGAGTAGGGACGCTTCTCAAGGTTACCCCTCGAGACTGAGAGATCCCTTACCTGACACCAGACATTGATGGGTAAGTGACATTTTTTGCATGCATGTAACATTTAAGATATGTATAGTAAGCTTAAGCGATAAACTTTGTATCCCATACTAATTTTCACTGTAGTAAATAGTAGAGTATTGACCGCCAATCAATCTGTTCTCCCTTCTGAGGGGAACAGAGGGTCCAATATGCAGCAGACATCATCCTCTTAGGGAAGTCTGCTGCCTCCCTGGGGCCGGGGTTAAGGACATCACTAGGATACTTCCTAGCCTGCTATGGCCCTTGGACTATTATCCACTACTGCTCTTCCATGTGGGTGGTGATGAAGCTGCAACTCATAGCCCAAGGGCAATCAAAAGAGACTTCAGGGCCTTGGTTGGTTAATGAATCTGGTGCACAGGTTATTTTTTTCCTCTCTCCTTCCAGTTGTGGGCAGCGACATAGGAAGAAACAGATGGCCTCAGTCTATTAATACATGGCTCTCTGACTGGTGTCACCAATAATGGGATGACTGACGTGGCACCTGGCTTGCTGGCATCAGATGGGATTAACCTTTCTCAAAGAGGGAAGAGAGTCTTTGCTCGCAAGCTGGAAGGACTTATTGACAAGGCTTTAAATTAGATTTGAAGGGGGAGAGGTGTAATATCAGGCTTACCCATGACAAGCTGTGGAATGACACACCAAGGATAGACAGACGGGGTGCTAGTGAGGGCCCTCAGCCTGTTGCTCTGAGATGTGCTGACTACGCTGCAGCATCCATGTAGCCTTACAGAGAAGAGCCAGGGGCTCCTGAGGTAATAGGAGCCAACAGGGAAACACCAATGAAAGAACTAAAGAAATAAGGAGTGTTACTCTAAGAGGGCAACACGGCCTACAGCCCAGCTGAAGTGCCTCTACACTAGTGCACGCAGCATGGGCAACAAACAGGAGG
>NW_010538586.1:0-6925 GCF_000687285.1 Phaethon lepturus
ACAGTAAGTGTACAAAACTGGAATTTGAGAATGGCCATTAACTGGACTGCAAATTTTCATGCTAGTTTTATTAGCAGGAGGCCACAAATTTTTCTTTCAATTATACTACCTATGCAACAAGTATAAGGTGTGAGGATTACGGTTTGTTTTTTCTTATCCTTAACTGTAGGAAGTAGATGAACTTCTGCTAGAAATACAAATTTACCAATAGAGGTAAGTGATTAAATAGCTCCCCTACATTCACGACATCAGCCTTCGTAAGAAAGGAGCAGTGTGCATCACTGCTGTGTAGTGATGGCCCTGCTGGTCAACACGGAAAGGGGCACAGGAAAAGGCACAGGGGCAAGTGACAAAGTGACAAGAAAGCCGCTTTCGTGTTCAGCTGTAACTTGTGCCCTACCATAGCGTACTCTACCAGGAGTACATTTAGAATTGCAGGTCACCCCTAAGAAGTCATTTTCTTCTGCACAGGCCAATATGATCTCCCATGGAAAACTGTGAAGTATCTATGAATACTTTTATAGGTAGGCAAAAGCAGGCATTCTTTATGAGGGAGGAAGCAAAGGGTTCTTTAAAAGTGTTTAATTACATGTTTCAGGTAAGCACAGACAATACTGTAGATTTCCCACCACTGCATAGTTACGTTCTTTTCTCTAGCCTTGAGCTGTTCATTAAGAGTGTCTTTCAATCCACAGCCTTGTCCAATCACTTTTGCTGCAAAGAAGGGCGCTGGCATAGAAGTACTGCAGGAAGTACTTCCATCAAGGCATGATTTTCCATGGGGGTTTTTTCTCCTTTAAGAAGCTTCTACTAGTAGTTCAAGATATTTTGAGAGTATCCTGGCTTCCAAGAGGACCTGAAAGGCGCATTGAAACTAAGCAGTGTGTTGAAGTCCTAGAAATACTAAAAGCAATACCAATATCAGAGAATCTGGCTACAGAAAAAGGTTTCAAGTATCAGCAAGCATAGAGCTGACTAGAGAGAAGGGGGAAAAACCAACACAAAAATCCACTCATTCTACCCCTGCATGTCAGCTAGAACACGTCACCGGGGAGTTGTTGCAGGGGCAACAACTGGATCCATACTCCAAGAGGCAAGTTGCTGCTCTCTCCTCTATTGCATGAGTAGTAATTGAATGGCATAAGGAGGTGACACCTGCTTCAGACTCAGTTTATTAGACAAGAAAAATTTGTCAGGTAAGTTGCTTGCAAGAGGACTTAAAAATAAAAATGAAGCTTCATTGATTTGGAAAGGAGAAATTTACACAGTTTCAGTAAGAATAAAGAATTGCTTGTGAAAAGAGAACAAAGAATTCTAATGGCCAAGGCAGAAAGGAGTTAACTTTCAACATGTTCTCTCTGGGGATAGTGAGAAGCGTGTTGGGACCACTTTGTGAAGAAGAAGAGAACCCTTATGTTGCTGGACCTAGGAAAGGATTGCCAAGAGAAGGTGAACACAAGAAACAGCATTCAGTCCTGGCACCTTCCTTGTGGGATCAGAAGTTGTCCATCCTCAATTTTGCAAGTGGGCTGTGGGGAGAATTAAAAAGAATGCTTAGTGGCTTGGCAAGCGTAGAGGCCCGGTCTTGTTCTCCAACTGAAAGGGCTGCCAAGGGCAGGTGAACATCAGCAAGAGCATTCCATTCTGGCGCCTGCCTTGTGGGATCAGAACCTGGAGGTTTTCAAGTGTGGAGCCAGGCGCTGGCTGGGCTGAGAGAACGTGTTGGCGCTGCTCAGTGGCTATGCAAGCGTAAAGCCACAGTGTTGGGGGTGCTGTGAAAGGGCAGCTAAGTGGTGGGGAACACCAGCAAGAGCATTCTGTCCTGGCACCTGCCTTGGGGGAGCAGTCGCTGGATGTTTCAATTGAGGTGCTGGGCTAATTTGGACAGAGAGTGAGCGAGCATTGCTACAGCTCAGCGGCTAGGGAAGCTGCAGTGTTGCTGGGGCTGAGAAAGTAGCCAGGGTAGGTGAAGGGCAGCAAAAGCATTCCATTCTGGAACATTCCGTATCTGATGAAAAGGTGATTATTTCCCCTTTGTAATCAAGGTTGCGTGAGGAGCGAGCGAGAGAGCGTGAGCTTTGTGTGGCTTGGAAAGCATAGAGCCCTGGTGGTGTTCTGCACATGAAAGGGCTGCCAAGGGAAGGTGAACACTAGCAAGAGCAATCTCTCCTGGCAACATCTTTGTGGAATCAGAAGCTGGATGTTTCAGTTCTGGTGCTGGGCTCTTCAGAGAGCTGAGAGTGTTGCTATAGTTTAGTGGTTAGGCAAGCACAGAAACCGTGTGTTACTGGGACTGTGAAAGGGATTCCAAGGGCAGGCTGTGACAGTGATTACAAGGCTAGGAAAGAGCAGAGCCCCAGTCTTGGTGTTTATCTGCAATGACTGCAAGGGAAAGCGAGCAACACAATTCCTTCCTAGCACGTTCCTTGTGGAAGCAGTCAGTGCAAGGTGTCAATCTAGCAGCTTGGGAGTGCGAGAGTGAGAGCAAGCAGAGTGGCAGTTTCCAAGGCTAGGAAAGAGCACAGCCCCAGTCTTGGTGTTTATCTGCAATGACTGCAAGGGAAAGCGAGCAACACAATTCCTTCCTAGCACGTTCCTTGTGGAAGCAGTCAGTGCAAGGTGTCAATCTAGCAGCTTGGGAGTGCGAGAGTGAGAGCAAGCAGAGTGGCAGTTTCCAAGGCTAGGAAAGAGCACAGCCCCAGTCTTGGTGTTTATCTGCAATGACTGCAAGGGAAAGCGAGCAACACAATTCCTTCCTAGCACGTTCCTTGTGGAAGCAGTCAGTGCAAGGTGTCAATCTAGCAGCTTGGGAGTGCGAGAGTGAGAGCAAGCAGAGTGGCAGTTTCCAAGGCTAGGAAAGAGCACAGCCCCAGTCTTGGTGTTTATCTGCAATGGCTGCAAGGGAAAGTGAGGACCAGCAAGAGAATTGCTTTCTAGCACCTTCGTTGTGGGAGCAGTCAGTGCCAGGTTTCAACCTAGCAGCCTGGGAGCGCGAGTGAGAGAAAGCACTGTTGCTGTTTCCAAGGTTAGGAAAGAGGAGAGCCGCAGTCTTGGTGTTTATCTGCAATGGCTGCAAGGGAAAGGGAGGACCAGCAACACAATTCCTTCTTGGAGTAAGCAGTACAAGGTTTCAATCTAGCAGGTTTGGAGTGTGAGAATGAAAGAAAGCAGAGTGGCTGTTTGCAAGGCTAGGAAAGCAGAGCCCCAGTCTTGGAGTTTATCTGCAGTGACTGCAAGGGAAAGTCAGGACCAGCAATACAATTCTTTCTTAGCACGTTTGTTGTTGGAGGAGAAAAACACACACCATCTAGTTTCCTGCCCACTGAGAAATTGGAAAGCAGATTAAAAAAGGCAAGACATACAAAAAAAGATCCACGGCATTAAGAACTCTATTACCTTGGTTAATATTGGTAACTATTACTTGGATTTCTTTGTAAAAAGAAACACAAAGGAATTACACTATGATCAATGACAATTAAGCCAGCAGGGTAAAAACCCAAACAAACCCGACACATAAACAACTTCAACTCCTCAAAAATAGCTTCCAACCATTTCTTTAGAAGAAAAATAGGGAACATGCAGGTACTGGAGACTTCAATATTTATGTCTTCCTGTGACGCTCTCCACCTCCATTTGGGGAGAAGACTATAAAACAAGTTCACAGTGCATGAGGTCCTTTAAACTAAAAGGGGATTAAACTTATGAAAAGTGTTTTACTTTCAGAGCTTCACTTGTTCTCTTTGCATTATCATAGGACCCACAGAAGCAAGTCTAAAAAGCTTGTGGAAAATTAATTACATGAATTATGAAAAGAGCCAAGAATGTCTCAATTTTAAACCTATCTCAGGCAAATGATTCTGCCAGCAACTTTTCCAGATTCTGGGATTTTCCTGCTTTCCGTATTTCTGACAGTGTGGGAAGCTACCACACTTTTTTTTTACATTGCAAGTCATAAAAGTTTTGGTATTTCCTTGAATGCTCAGCAATTTACAACAAATGATTAGGAATAGACCAAAAAAAAAAAAATCACAAAAATTCTTTCCCAAGCTTCTTGATTCTAAAACAAATCTAAAAAATACAGTGTGCCCTAACAAATCCTGAACTCACAAAGAAAGCAAAGAACAAATATGATCTCCAGTATAAAAATCTCAAATTGTATGCCAGTCTCATGATTACAGTAGGCACTATTCGGGATATAAAAACATTTGGAGTTTGCCTACTGATGGGTCTTCCATATACTGTTTGGTCTTCCATAGCTTTCAGGGAAACTTTCAAAGAGAAGCAACAGTCTAACTCATCACCACGTAACCACTACTGTAGCAAGCAATCCTTTCTAAATCTCTCACCCAGAATGCATGATTTTTACACCAGATACACGTTTTCATAAACTCTACACACAAACATCTTCTGTGGACAGGACCGGATGTTTTCCAAACCCAGGCAGGAAAACAGGAACACAGAGGATTCACTGGGATTGCTACAACTGCTGAGCTAAGCGAAAAACATCCTTGATAACCATTTCCCCCAGGTGGTTTGTGACTGCAGCACCATTTGCACTGACTTAGTGCAGGATCCCATCACCCAGCTTGGTTACACAAGTGAAACCCATGTCAGAAGCCCAAAACTCCTGTAAGGATTTAGCCAATAAGGAACCTGGAGTCAGAATATTTCGCAGTTGGTGAGACAACCTCCAAATAACTAAGCAGAAGAGCTCATCCTTTTAGAAGAAAACATTGTTCTACAGAGTACATCACATAGGGCATAAAATTTAAATAAGCTTTAAATAGGAATTGGTCCTTTAAAAGGAAGAATGAAATGCGTGGAGAGAAAAATACAACTTCACCTGCCCAGTTAAAACACTCATCTTACTTTTCTCCTTAGTATTATCTTTTCAGTGGCACACTACTCCAACACTTCTGATTCAAAAAAGTTCAAGAAATTTAAACTCAATAACATCGAAGTGTTATTACACAGACATCTTTATGGCAGTGCTGGACGCATGGGGGATAGCTCCTCCTAACATACATGCGCTGTAAACAAAGTTCATCCTTTATATACCTTAAAGACGTGAATATTCACACATTTTCCAAAAAATCACTGCCTCCTTGCTTATCTACTACATTTACATAATGCTGGCATTGCAAAACTACCCTATGCATTTGCGGGGGTCTTGGGTGGTCGTCGGTGGTCATTTGGGGAGTTAGCCCCCTACTCCTTTTTCCCTTTTATGACCATAAAATGACAGGTCTTATGAGGATAGTTTCTTCTCCTTGGATGTTTGCCCCTTCAGTTGTTCAGCCAAGCGATTCCTTCTTATGCTTGTTTGAGCACTCCTGCCAGTCTGTCTCTATGCTCAAGGTTAAGATATTTTCTCTGTTCTCTTTAATCTCTCAGTCCTTGCTCTTAACTCTTCTTTGTTTTAATTTTCATGAGGCCTGCTTTCCTTGTGATTAACTGTTTACACATAGGTACAATGTTAGCATTGAGGCAAATACAGCCTAAGGACTATGACAGTAGGCCATTAAACATAATCACACGGTTATTAGGCTAAAGAATTCTATACTACAGTTAAACTAATCATGTAATCAATAACCTTCCAGAAAGTATATGTATTAAGACATTTGCAAAACTTACAGCTGATTAGTGACACATGCTAAAACCTTATAATTGTTTCAGATCCTTGTTTCACTTCAGTGAAGAGAAATTAGATTTCATACTACAGAGAAAAAATACAAAAAAACCCAAACCCAAACCCGTAAAGAATTCACATCCAACAAAGGAACCAGTGAACGACCCACAATTTTTAAACTAAACTTTGGATTTGCAGAGCTGCCCATCTCATCAGGATTTCAACTAACTTCAGTAGAACCTGCAGATGCTTAGAGCCCTAAAACAAACAAGCTCTTTTCTCCATGTTATATTGGAATCAGATATGTAGTTTGAACTCCAAAGTACCTGACTTTGCCTCTAAACCAAGAGGCCTTAAAAGCAATCACTCATAGATTACTGGATTTAAAACAGTCATAATACCAGCTGGCTGCACAAAACAGTTCACAAATGGTATTTCAGTTCATACATTCAGGAAGACGACATCTGTTTGTCTTCAGCAGAGACACAACCTGTGTTTGAGAAGTGCATACAATATACTGTTCACATTGCCAGAAACTGATCTAGAACAACAAGAGGTCTACGTGATACATTTATGTACTTCCTGGAAGGTTATTGATTACATGATTAGTTTAGCTTTTGTACAGATTTCTTTAGGCTAATAACTGGGTCATTATGTTTAACAGACTAGTCTTATAGTTCTTAGCCTGTACTTGCCTCAATGCTAACCAAGAGGCCTCATGAAATCAAAACAAAGAAGAGTTAAGAGCAAGGACAGCGAAATTAATGAATACAGAGGAGATATCCTAACCTTGAGCACAGAAACATCCTCGCAGGAGTGCTCAAACAAGGATGGTAAGAAAGAATCACTTGGCTGAACAACAGAAGGGACAAACATCTGAAACAAAGACCTGAGACACATGTATAATCAATCAAATGTGAGTTTTGTAAAGTTCCTTTTGTATGCGAGGATTGTGTAAGATAAACTACTGTGGAGAACTTCTTTTATCTTAACCAAGCTACTGGCAGGAACCGGTAAGAGCCAGTACAATATTAAAACACAAACTAAACAAGTGGAAAGAGCCAGTAAGAAAAGAGTTCCTCTGGAGGACAGACAAGTTAAGGGGACCAAGTACTGCAAAAAACCACCAGAGACCACCAGAGGACCACCGGCTCATTTAACAGCGCATGCGTCAGGGACATTTGAGTATGTTAAACTTTTCTCAGCAATGTCATGAATATGCTAACAATTGCAATGAGTATGAATGTATGTACTCTACATAATTCAGATTGTTATAAATGATTTAGTCCCAAACAG
>NW_010538587.1:0-12870 GCF_000687285.1 Phaethon lepturus
TCCTCTCTCTGGCTGCAGTTGCACAGTTCTTTTTCTCCCTTCTTGTGATCACAAAATGATAGAGTTTTTGATTCCTGGAGGAAGAAAGAGAGGGGTCAGCAGAACTGCTACCTTGGACTTCCAGAGGGCAGCCTACGGCCTGTTCAGGTCACTGGTTGACAGAGTCCCTTGGGAGACAGTCTTGAAGGGCAAAGGAGTCCAGGAAGGCTGGACATTCTTCAAGAAGGAAAACTTCAAGGCACAGGAGCAGGCCGTCCCCATGTGCTGAAAGACAAGCCGGCGGGGAAGAAGACCAGCCTGGCTGAACAGAGCTTTGGCTGGAACTCCGGAAAAAAGAGGGTTGATGACTCCCTTGGGAGACAGTCTTGAAGGGCAAAGGAGTCCAGGAAGGCTGGACATTCTTCAAGAAGGAAAACTTCAAGGCACAGGAGCAGGCCGTCCCCATGTGCTGAAAGACAAGCCGGCGGGGAAGAAGACCAGCCTGGCTGAACAGAGCTTTGGCTGGAACTCAGGAAAAAAGAGGGTTGATGACTTTTGGAAGAAGGGGTAGGCAATTCCAGAGGGCTACAAGGATGTCGTGACGTTGTGCAGGGAGAAAATTAGAAGGGCCAAAGCCCAACTAGAACTTAATCTGGCTACTGCCGTAAAAAGACAATAAGAAAAAAAAAATGTTTCTATAAATACATTAGCAACAAAAGGAGGGCTAAGAAGAATCTCCATCCTTTATTGGATGTGGGGGGAAACACTGTCAGCAAGGGTGAAGAAAAGGCTGAGGTACTTAATGCCTTTTTTGCCTCAGTCTTTAATAGTAAGACCAGTTGTTCTCTCAAGCACTGGAACAGGCTGCCCAGGGAAGCAGTTGAGTCACCATCCCTGGAGGCATTTAGAAGCCATGTAGGTGTGATGCTTAGGGACATGGTTTAGTGGTGGACTTGGCAGTGCTAGGTTAGCAGTTGGACCTGATGGTCGTAAAGGTTTTTTAAACCTAAATGATTCTATGATTCTAAATCTATCTATCTATCTATCTATCTTATCCCAGAGGCGCTACCACCATCACTGATGGGCTTGGCCTTGACCAGCAGTGGGTCTGTCGGACACAGGGGAAGCTTCTAGCAGCTTCTCATGAAAGTCACCTCCATAGCCCATCCCCGCTCTCCCCCCCGCCAAACTTTGCCACACAAAGCCAATATACTGCTGTGGCAGGACCTTTAGGGAGGAAGTCAGAGTTCAGTAATCACACTGGAAGCATCTCGTATTTCGCCGCTCATCCTCACACCAGTATGGCTCAACAGGTAGGCACAGTCAGCATGACATATGCATCCCGTCTGAGCAAGCTGCTAATCCTCAAGAGCTGCAAGAGCATTTATGTTGCCCCAGTCAGACAGATATTTGAGCTATGCTGTACAGTCTTCACTTGACTGAAAATTGCATATGCAAATAATACAACAGAATACAAAAATCATTTTATTACTGCAAGAGAGGAAGGTTAATTCATTATGAACTACATGGGTTTTATGAAAGGGTATCAGACTTCTCAAAAGAAAGCGTAAAATGGTTTGTATCCCAAACAAGCCATACTTTCTGGACTTGACTTTTATTACAATTTTTGTTTCTTTTTCCCCACAGAAAAAGTTTGTCACAAGAGAAAAATATTTACTATGTATACATTATTTTGATAAAAAACCTGTCCAAGACAAACAGGATAACAGGAATTGGATTCCTTAGATTTGTTATTAAATACCTGCACATAGATACATCCATATGCCATATACACTACTGCTAAATGTCACTGTTAACAAGTAAAGCACCACCAATATTTCTTCTGCATTACTGAAGTAACAAAGTTTGAACTTTGAAAGGCATTAAACACGCACCTCTTTTCCATCAAGTAAATAGGTAACCTTAAACATCACTTGAAAGGCAGAATTACATACATTTAACTGCGCTGAAATGTAAAACACTGCCAGATTAATTACGCATTTAAACATCTAGCTGAGGTACCAAACAATTCAGAAGACCTTTAGGCATTGCTAGCTCTGCATTTGGCATAGTAAGAGTGCAGCAACATAATGGTGGTATTTCCTTTTAGCTGTACTGATGAAGTAGAAATGATTACTAAAATCACACACACTGCACATTTTAGAATTTTCACCTTTTTTCCCCCTCCGAAAGTTAAGTTTTAAAAAGAGTACTAAAGGCATAATGATACAGATTTACCTTGAGGTATTACTTCACATTAAATATTGCTTGTGTTGGAATTAACTCAGCTTTTCTTTCATCTCTGATACCACAGCACTCTAGAATTCATCTGCCCATCAACATATAGGGGATTTATTAGATCCAACCACCATTAGCAATAATAGAAGCTACTCATTACATCTCCACATCACAATAGTAAGATGTCTCTAAATGCAAATACAAAACACATGCCCAAGCATTCACACAAACAGCCTATGCTTTCTCCTGTTAGATTTCTGGTTAAAGGATAGCTTATATGTAGTTAACAGCAGTCATTAAGATGGGTTTTAGTGACAGTTTATAATCCCCATGACCTGATCTCTCAGCTCCTATTCATGTGAATTGCATGGGAAAGCTGATGAAGGGTCACAAGATTTGGACATTTGCAGATGACTTAGTAAAAATAAGGTGGTAAGAAGCAAATTTGGTCTCTCAACTTCTACCTTACAGTAAAATAGTAATGCCAGAGCAAATAATTTGAAGAATTTTCAATGCCTGTTAAACCTTTTGGCCCTCTTTCTTCCATATTTGTGTATCTCCTCCTTACCCCCACAATGGAGATTGCATTTAAGATTGTATCGTATTAAGTTGTATTTCCATTTACTTTGGAAGAAATAAAACCAGTATTTTTTTTAAATAATATGAATAGAAGCTTATGTTCTGAAATGCCTTTATTTAATTAGTTTCAAATATCTCCTGGCAAATCTATCAACTGAGTTCAAGTATGTGGTAATTGAGGAAGTGAAAGAGCATTTTTTTAAGATTAAGACAAAACTGTACATATCAGTTTACCTGTGGCTTGATTAAACTTTAATCCACAAGCCTAATGGTAACAGGTGAGTGCCTGAAAATACTACACTCAATTTATTCTTTCAAGGTAATTTTTTTTGCATTTACTAAGATCAAGCATATCAGAAACTGGAAATGTGAGGAAGGAAATAAGCCAGCAAAATAACACCACAAATTGCTATGCAAATTCTCATTCTTCCCAGTGAACAGCTGTTAGATGGCTGGCATACATCCCTAGCTGCACCACTTACTACTCAAGCATCCTTGGAGACAGGAGTATTAAGACACAACAGAAGCTCTAGAAATCAGAGGGACAAGAATGAAAAAAAAAAACCAAACCAACTTCATAAAAAGAAACACAAACCGAGATTTTTGTTTGTTTAATAAAAGCTTGCAAGGCACATGTTTCAACTGAATTGCAACATCTACAGCAAAACAGATCAAAATTTGCAAAAGGTTTCCCTCAGCCCTTGCAGGGAGTTAAACCTGTGACCTGGCTGAAAACCAAGCTAGGGTTGTGTGCACAAGTCCAATGTTTTTATTGTCCTTCTGAGGGATATAATGGAATTTACTGCTCCTTTTTCACAGAAGGTGGAGATTAGAATAGACAATAGTATTTTTGCTAATCTATAGCTGGATAAGAAATTCAAGCTCATAATTTTCTTTGTAAGATATGATTCTTTCAGTCACTCACTTTAAAAATGATGCCTTTTTACTGGAACAGCAGCAATGTTTGTCCCACATAAAAGGCTCCTCCTGTTACTTAAGGCTGCTGCGTCAACGGTGCTGCAATACAATTTTCTCTAATATAAAAAGCAAGGTAAAAATCTTAAATGATTCTCCTAAAGCAGAATCAATTGAAGTATCAAGAATACATCTTAAAAACTATGACAAAACTAATAAAAACAACTATGTCACAGTTCAAATAAAGTTCAACAGGTTCGTTTAAACATGTATAAAGGCCAACGTGCTACAAGATAGTTTCTTTAGATGTATGGATGGCTTTGTTTAAGATTTTCTTAACATGTGTGCTCTACATGTAAGTATTCAAACTACATTCTATGTGGTAACACCTACATACAGCATTGCGGTAAAACACAACAGGCAGTCAAGGATAATTAAATACTGCATCTTGGCATGGCAGGCTAAGGCATGAAGCCGTAAGCTATGCGACTTCATCCATGCAAGTGCAGTTGTAACCCTGAAGTTTGCCACCTGGAATGCCTTATTGCTGTCATGAAATGATATTCATGAATGATTAACTTCAGGCAAGTAAATGACTGACACACAGACACGTAATTCCTTGACAGTGATTCAAACAAACTTAAATCATATAAGGAACTCTAAACTTACTTCCAAATATTACATCTACATCCATACCAGCACACACAGAGAAGGTTTCTGCAGGCCTGCCATAGCTCAGGTTAATACAGTAGCTTCTGTTGTTATATGGTAATTGAAAAGTCTGGAACAGTCCAGTGCAGTAAAACATGCACTTGTGCATAAGCAAATAAATGCAGACTGCATTTGGCCACATACACACTGCTCTCCACACAACGACTGGGTATTTACTTTTAACTTGTCACTCAGTTATACTGATAAATGTTTCTCTCAGTGACCACATCCAGGATATTTGATGGATTTATCTGAACAGTGGTTTCAAATAAAATGCATAATTTAATATCTTGTCAAGACTCATAGGCCTAACAATGTAATAGAAAGTAAAAAACAGGTTACAGACCTGTTGACTTTAACAGCAATAAAGGTTTTTTCTTTTAAATCACTCCAATAGTGATAATAAGTTTTAAAAAATCTCAGCACTACCCATTAGCGTAAAGTAAGCAAATGTATCTGCATAAAGCAGATAAGAACTGTGCATATATAGCAACACACTGCAGTTCCTAATAATTTCAGAGTTAAAATCTCTGAATTTGCATTTTATCAACAAGTGCTGTAAGGACTGTTTTGCAGCGCTCATTTGCAGAATGGTTTGCACATTTTTCAGTTGAAGGTTCATCCTATTATGCCAGATCCTCCATGAAAGACATAGGGGCTCCAAAGAATCATTCCCACGTGCCTGATAGAGTGGTCTCTGGGACAGGTGTTACACAAATCCATAACTGCAGGTAACTCCTAACGGGTGAATAACCTCTTCCAAAACTTACATCCTGGCTTTTTGTCCAGCTACACCTACATAAGCAAAGTTACCATCACCTTTTATTAGCTTTTCCATTCACAACACCAGGATTAGGCCCAGAGTTAGAATTAAAGCATTATTCATTCTCTTGAAATAGTATCAGCCAGCAAACAGGATGAACAGATAATGTGTTACGAAAAATAGTTGTAGAGGCAAAGGGGGTCATATAAGGAAGACAAATTTTAGATGGAAGCAAACTGCAGAGTACTTTAACAAATTTTCAAAGATCTCAATGTAGTTGCATAATTGATAAAAAATAGCTATGAACAACTGTACCATTACTTACTAATGGTGCTGATTATAGTGTTTTAAATCACAGTTATGGTACTATCTTAATATAACTATCACATAATAGGTTGAATGAAATGACTGTCACCCATGCCTCCCCACACACACACACATATATATATACCAGCATGCACACAGAGGGGGTGAAACAGAAGTGCAGAAGTCTCAGTAGCAAACCTAGTTGTCCTGCTACACTTGTCTAAAAACAAGTATGGCATACTGCTGTATACTGGCCCATTCTGATGGTTGCTAAGACACACATACGCATACACACACACACATTTAAGCATGGAAAAATCCTGAAGACAAGTTCTTTCCAAACTGAAGATCTGACCTTGTCAACTCTTATTCCTAGGCCTAAGTCCAAGCACCTTCACCAACACGGCTCTAACAATGTAGAGATCAGTGCCATAATCTATGGAAGTGTTTTTAAATAAAATCTTCCTTATTTGATTTATACAAACACTATAGCTACAGGTAAGATGTATGAACGTGTGTTTGATAAACATAGAAATGTTTACAGTGGAAGACAGGAAGAATTAAAACAAAAACCCCCAAAACCCAAACACTTACTTGAAAAGACTTGGGATACTAATTGCTTTCTTCCTAGAAAATAAAAGCTATATGACTTAAATGAGCTCTTGAAATGTTTTTTCTGCATTTACTGAAGTCTACCCACATCAGCTCTCTAACGCTAAAGTTAGAAATCTCAGTTACATGAAGATTAAGATGATTTACAATGGGAAGAAAAATGCAAAAATGTGGAAGACTGTCATACTTTGTAAAGACTGTAAAAATGACAAATTTTCCCATTTCCTTCAAGGATGGTATCTGTCTCTGTTGATCTGTAGTTCAAAGAATTCCAGTTTGGTAAAATAAAGTTGTCAATACACTGCATGTGCGCCCATGCATCTGCAAAAATAACTTCCTTGATCAAAAGGAACTTTTCCAACTGAATTTCATTCACAATCAATCCTCAGAAAGACGCTTGCGTGCTTTTTCATGACTGGAAGGATATCACAGTGTTGATTCTATATACAAAGTAGGATCTATTCCAGTATACCCGAGTAAAATAATTCACATATGGAGAATAGTTCATTTTGATTTCATGACAAAATCGTCCATATTTTGAGTAGGCATAGCTGTCACCTTCCTCACAAACAACCTGTCAGAAAAGAAGATGATCTAATTAAAATACTGAAAATAAGTGGTTACAGAATGTAATTCTGTACATTTAATTTACTTCTGTATTCTGCAAATTTTATTTATGATAGACATTTACTTTCCATACTGTATGATTCCAATAAGCTGAAAACATTTTCCCTTATAATTTGTTTAACCATCTAAAATAGCCTTTGTGAATTAATATCTTTTTCAGAATAGCAGACATTAAAACTAGTATACTTTATTCATACAATAAAGAACAACGGCAGTGGAAATTAGCCACATGCCCCATTAACCCAGTACTTTAAAACTGACCTGCACATAGCATACCACCTATGTAGGGAAGGAGATTCTCAGTTACCTTTTCCAGGCCAAGGCAGTTTGACATACCTAATAAAGACTGAAGACACATTATCGCCCTATAAATTCCAACCAATTGACTCTGAAGCAAATTGCTTGCCCATTTTAGCATCTGCTACTTGATATCCTTGAAGAAATTCCTTCACTACTCCTTCTGATGGCACAAATTTACATGGGTTTAAAAAAAGGTGGTAGGACAAATTCATGGTGGCTACTAAACACAAAGATATTTCCCCTGAGTCCTTCAGCAACAGACTGCTGGAAAACAGTCTTGCCCTATCAATAATCAAATGATCTCTGCCAGTGTCAGAAACAAGATATCAGACTAGGACTATAGGACATAGACCAAGCTAGAAAGTAATACTTATCTTCTTAAACACAGCAATTTGGAAAACACATCCATAGATCTGTCAACAGCGTAACAGCCTGTCCACTCTCTCACTTACTTCGGGAATAAGTAAATGCTGCAATCCCCAACTACATATGCACTAGCTTCCATTAGTTTGTAAAGTCTTGATAATCTTTCAGTATGACTTAAGACAATTTTTGTCAGCAAGCAAATGGAAAGTTTTGTTTCAAAGCTTCCTGAGACAACACACCATATCAACTTTCAGGAGCAAACTATGTCAACTTTCTGGAAAAAATACTTTATTCCTGTTGACCATTTTTTTCTACAGCTATCACTTTTAGCATCCAACCCAGTACAGACTCAGCCACAGAAAGGAAGCCTAAGTGATGTTCATCACTAGCCAACCAATCTTTATCTAAAAATATTGAACACTCCGTTGTCTACATTTGAATGCATATACCAGTTGTTTTGTTACAGATTTAGATTACAGACATTCAGCAGAACAGATTTTAACTGCAAGTCTCATCATGAACCTTCTTTTCCCCTTCTTAATCTCTCCACTATAAATAGGATAACCCTTGTCACTTCAACAATCCTAATTACACAAAAATAGTAAATGACTGTTTTTGTGTACTGACAGCACTGTGTGTGGCATTTATCAAAGACAGGCTCCTTGCATTGTATACCGTCTTTTGGTGTTTTTTGCCCCTCCCTTTGATTGAAATTATCATTGCAAGCAACAAGCGCTCTGAAAAGTACTGGGGAGTGTTCCTTAGGATGAACTGCTGAATAACTGGGTGTTAGGAATTAAAGGAGGGAGAAACTCATTCTGATACACAAACCAAAAACTTAAAAACCTGACAGTAAAACTGTGCTGCTGTAGTTAGGATGAGATCAGGATTATGTGCGAGAGAGAAGTATGCGGGAAGCACGGAGATGAGAGATGCAGGGGTATGAGGGAATGGAATCCTGAAACTGTGGTTAATTGTTCCAGCTGACATCCTAAGTGTGAGGAGAGAACAGGAACTCACTCATGCAAAATAAGATCTGAGAAGAAACCGAGAGATAACATGTGCTGATTATCAATGATGGAGATTATTCACACACACTCTGTTATGGTACAGTACACTGGTGACAACACAGACTAATCATGGCATACATGATTTTAGCAGCAAGGAAAAGGAAGAAAACGGATAGATTTCAGCAATGAGTAAGGAAGTTGATAGAAAAAACCAGAGACAATATCCTCCATGGATAACCTGGCCAGGAAACGTACAGCTGAAACTGCCACCAGCTGTAGATTTTGGAGGAAATTAGAGAGTAATCTCCTAAAAACATATCGGCCCTACAATTACTCCCCCAAACGAAAGCAACTACAGAAATGAAATGCTCACATTACAAATTCTTTTGAAATGTATATCATTGAAAGCAGAGCTTACAAAATACCTAACACAGATGAACAGCTTGGAGTTTACCCCAAGGATGGAATATAAGACTGTATACCAGAAACAAATGTATCCTCCCCATTAAAAAAAAAAAAGGCATTCAAACCAAGGATTAACTTGGTATAGATAATACACAACAGGCTGTAATGTCAAATAGATGCTTAATTTATTTTTCTTAGTCAGGAAACCAACTAAATTAAGCTAAATTGTGAATGCTTAGAACTAACTGGTGACTCCATCTCTCCTATTGACCTGAGAATAAGCAACCAAACCCTAAGTGAGTTTAAGGCCACTCCTGCCTTTGCAAAGTCAAAACTGTTGCTGGATTCCCAAGAAGCAGATGAACAAGTAGTAATGAGACCACCTTACAAGTCCCATCTCATTGCCTACTTCAGCAGCAAGAGCAATGCTAACCAGCATTCAGAAGAGACACAGCATTGCAATGACTGAAGTAGCATTCACGGATATCTTCTTAACTCTACAGTTTATTGAACCAAACTTTCTACCAGCTGTGGCTTAAACTATCTATTGAGGTGTGTCCTGGTTTCAGCTGGGATAGAGTTACTTTTCTTCCTAGCAGCTGGTATAGTGCTGTGTTTTAGATTTGGGATGAAAATAATGTTGATAACATACTGCTTGTTTGTTGTTGCTAAGCGGTCAAGGACTGTCCAGCTTCTCATGCTGGCCTGCCAGCGAGAAGGCTGGGGGTGCACGGGAAGCTGGGAGGGGGCACAGCCAGGACAGCTGACCCAAACTGGCCAAGGGGATATTCCATACCATACGATGTCATGCTCAGTATATAAACTGGGAGAGTTGGCCAGGGAGGCGCTGTGGCTCAGGAACTGGCTGGGCATTGGTGAGCAGGTGGTGAGCAATTGCATTGTGCATCACCTGTTTTGTATATTCTTTTACCATTCTTATTACTATTATTATGATTCTCTTTTTTTTCTGTCCTATTAAACTGTCTTTATCTCAACCCATGAGTTCTAGCTTTTTTCCCAATTCTCTCCCTCATCCTGCTGGGGGGCGGAGGCGGTGAGCGAACAGCTGTGTGGTGGTTTTAGCTACCTTCCAGGTTAAACTACAACAGGGTGCTAACCTCTCTGCAAGACTGAACTAAATGGACTTGTAGCCTGAGCAGTAACAAATAGGCTGCACTGAACTGAATGCAGGCTGGTCCTCATCCCAGGCAGTTTTAGAAGAACTGAGTTTATCTATTTTAAAATTTCAACTTTAAAGCTAGTAAAGAATGCCCTCTGAGGCAGGGCTTTACTGCTTTTGTAATAACCTCTCATGTGTTACAGTCTTAAACATTTATAGATAGTTAAATGGTATTTAATGATTGGCAGAAAAGCAGCACAGCTAAATACTATTAGGATGTATTAGGAGGGATTAGGGCAATTAAAATACAGTGTGGGGTAAGATTACAGGTCTATAAGAAACCCAAAACTTAATTGATCACTTCTAAAATTTATGAGTCTTTGTCTACATGTCAATCACAGTCAGAAAAATAAGATCAGCATTATAAGAAGATTTCTTTTGAAATTAATTATTTATGCATTCAAACATGCTTTTTTTCCTACTGTTACTTACATGACCATTAGCAATATCCAATAGATCTTTAACTCTACATCCTCTTACAGGTCCCACTTCATTGCAAATGGAATCTTCAATAATCAGAAAATTTGCTTTGTAAGATGTGAGTATCTTATAAATATCTTCTGCTGACCTCTTTGAATAGATCTGGTAAATCTATAAATTAAGAAAACATGTTAATACAATGCAAAAATCAGTGATGAAGTAAGTAATGAAATACTTGGTGGGGGGCAGTATTTGGAATGCTGCTTACATGTAGTGAGAGTGGCACCAAACAAATAATTTGCATTGCCAGGTGGCCTGGGGGGCCACAGAAGAGCAATGCAGACAAGTGTGTAATGAGGAATGTTACACGGTCATCTTCTTTGGAGCATCAACATTTACAGTACTCCCACACATCTCAGTCAGGCACTTCAGTCTTACATGATGGAACAATCTATAAATCACTGATAATACATATACATTTATGGAATCGGATACTCACATTTTCATTTCTTTTTAGAAGATCATCATCATTATATAAAGGCAAGCTCGATACCATCCATCCGGTACAAAGCCTAATAATACCCATTAACTGTGGGCTGCCTGCAAACACAGCAGCCACAGGAGCCTGTCGTCTGCAAAAGCAACATCAACATAACACATCTGAGTATAGGATGCATTTCTCAAAACAATGTTTTTAATTTTAAATGCTGTGTGAATCTTTTAAGGTGCTATGGTATGAATTGGAGTACATGAACATATCATTGGGGGTCTAATTACAATTGGTGTTAATGCTGCAGTGGCAGTAGTCTCCTTGCTGGGAAAAGCTCAGACCTGCAGCAATATGGAGTTTGCAAGGAAGGTCTCCTGCTGGGGCAAGGGCTGATGGCTGTTCTCTTCCCCTCCTTGTGATTATCCATGGAGCACCATTCAGAGCGGTCCTGGAATGGATCAAACTATTGCTTTTCGAATGGTTGCTGGCTTGTGACAAAACAAGCTTGGGAGAGAGGGTAGGTAGAAGGAGCAACAACATGATGTCACCTTGTATGGGAAAAAATTGTGATTATTTTCATTTGATCTCTAGGACCATGTATATAATCATATAGGAGTAAATAGTGTCATGATACAGAATAATGCCTACAGTAATTATGTTTCTGTGTTTGGTTACATCTTTTGACTATTCGTATTCCTGTCTCAGTGAAAGAAAACAGTCATTGTCACACTTCATTACAGACTCTGGGCAACTTTTCCTGCAGAGAAAATTAAAAAATAAATTCATTTTATCAGAGAGAAAATTTTAAGAGAATATACTGTAATAATGACATTCAATTAAAATTCCAATATGGATATCCAAGTACATCTTTAAGAATAAAAATTCCTTATTTTCATTAAAAATATGAACAGCTGCTACAAATAAGGGCAGTCAAATTGCTCTTTACTGAGTGAATCTCAATGCAATTCACCATGATTAATGATGTACTTGAAGTGTAATATATGCAGACTAATGTAAAAGCCAT
Organism: Phaethon lepturus; assembly: GCF_000687285.1. Lineage (NCBI taxonomy): Eukaryota > Metazoa > Chordata > Aves > Phaethontiformes > Phaethontidae > Phaethon > Phaethon lepturus. Next base: position 11,926 of record NW_010538587.1, read on the forward strand.
TAGGTACTTGGCATTATTCCATCTGCTGCCTTGAAGAGCTACAGCAGTGACAAACAACATACACTACTATTAACAGAAAGAAGAAATTGGCTGGAACACCATAATTACCAGCCTTGTCTTTTCTGAAGATGAACAAGTTGACATTAAAGACTACATAAATACAGAAAATAATATTCTAGAAAAATACGGTTAACAGTAAGTAAGTTATCTGAACACAGGGGATCTAATTTTCAGAGAAGTGCAGCTCCTAATGACATAGTTCAAAGTTAGATTGAATGAGGCCAGAATCCAATTCTGAAACTTTTGGTGAGAAGAAAAATGTATCTGTGAAAATAACTTGACTCAGTATCAGCTATGTGTTATGGCTCAGTATGAACTATGTAACATGTAACATAGCTCAGTAGTTGCTATGCCCTGCCTAGCCAGCCAGATAAGAACCTTTCCAGCCTTCTGGTCAAGGGGAAGTTTGAATCATACAAGTTACACCACACGTTTCTTGAATGAAGTCTCTAAATCCTCACATTCAGATATTTAATTTCACTGGCTCATGGACACAAAAATTTCAGTGTTTCTGTTCCCCATGGAATTATCCTGACATAAAAACCCTGACATAAAAAAGTAAAATGGAAACATAGGATGTCATACTCACTTTATCCATGTCATGAGTTCTACTGTATCAGGATCATAGAATTCTTGTAGTTCTGAAAGCTCTGTCATTATCCTAGGGAAAAACTAACGTAAACATATTTTTGGTTACTTACAGTTTAATAAAAAAGAATCTATAAAGCATCTCATTATATTTAGGCCTTAAATAACACAACAAAACTGGGCTTCATCTGAGTTGTCCTTCCTGACTGGTATTTTTCATAGAATGATCCTAAATCATTCTAAATCATTGGAAAAGACCTTTAGACTCAAGTCCAGCTGTTAACCTAGCACTGCCAA
>NW_010538588.1:0-3287 GCF_000687285.1 Phaethon lepturus
AGCCGGTATCTAGTAAGTTTATTTAATGAGACGGGAAAACAACATTTAATGAGCAATGAGACCAAGAAGCATCCCCCCGTGGCCAGGTGGGGCTGGTGGCTTCCAGTGACTGCAGGGAGCTGTGCGGGCTGACACCAGCGGAGGGGCTGGTTCCTGCTGCTGCCGGGTCTTACTCCTCTGCTGGGTGCTGCCTACTGGAGGGCAGGGCTACCTTTGTCGTCGCGGTTGTTTTCAGGTGGACCCGATCCTTCTACGAGGTTTTTCTCCTCATAGTGACACAGCAAAATACCACCCAGCCAAGTGCATCTTCAGGAAGGATTTTCTGCAATAGACGAATTTCTATCTTATGAGAAAGGCCTTCTGTGAAATAGCTAATTCACAGTCATTTTTTGGTGTGCTGTGTGTGGTATTTTTTTGCTTTAATTAGTTTTAACTTTTGCTAGCTATTCCCTGGTAAGCATCATTAAAGCTCACTGTGAAAGCTATAGTAGGCTGGTGCGATTCTCTCGGTGCGGAGCTCCTCCTGGGAGGGATCCGCAGTCCTGTGGTTCAGCACAGCCCGTCTCTGGTTTCTCTCCCTCTGAGTCACAGGGCTGTGTCACTGGGAAGGTCATGGGACTGCAGAACATACCAGTGGCTGGATTTGGGGTTTCTTTCATCACAACCTCAGCTGATACCTCTTCTCCCTCAGCGGCCTCCTGCGGGTTTTTACAAAATCTAAGCCATATGCAGTGTTGACGTATAGCCATCCAGTTATTTAGGTTCCCGGGAAGCATCCCTTCCATGTGGATGTCACCAAGTTCGGTACCCACAGATCAGTTTCCATAGTAACTAATGTCCTTCAGTGAGATGGAGAAAATCAGAGGAATGTGAAAGGCGAAGACTAGCACTGTAAGGGAGTAAGTGGAACAAACAGCGTGCACAGTGGCTTGGAGCACACCACAGGTTTTATGATGTGTGTTTTTGGAAGACTTGCATGGCTTGTGAACCGTTCCTTTGCTCATGAGACATACAGTCATGCTGAAAGCTTGATGGTGCAAAGTAAAACGGTACCTCACACTATTGCACACATACAAATCCCATGTCAGCTTATATTTATTGACACACTCATGAGCACATGGAGGCAAGAGGAAAATGAGTCTTTATTGGGTATTTCAAAGAGAATTGTCGTTCCAATATTTTATGGCCTGTGGAGAAAGAAATATGCAGTCTTCCGACCCTCCTTCCTCATCCCTGCTGCAACAACGGAAGATGTCAAACAGAGGAAGGGAACAGGACTCAGGCAGAGCCACTTTCCAGCTTCTCATTTATTCCATGCTGTCACAAATGCCACCATCAGTGGGTATAAAATGATGTTGCTGCTAACTTATTCTTACATATGCTGGACAGAATCACTACTAATCCATTTCTGCTTGAGCTGTTGGGAGGACTAACTTTAAGGGACCTGATGAACCGGACAGAAATGTATATTCTCCTTCAGCCATGTGGTATAACTCAGGGAACAAGTATGTTGTTTAAAAATATATCTGAAATTTATTTATGACATGAATCCAGAATCCAGCACATCGCAGATTGTATGGCATGACATACATCCCTCTGGAAAGAAAATGTTCAGAACATTAAGTCTGCACAAATAATCATTCAAAATTCAGGAACCATCAGCTCAGAAATGCATAGAAAACTGCATTAGTACATTTGCACCAGTAGTGTCCTCGTTTGACTGACAGTATGCATATCACGCTGCCTTGCCCTAGGACTCAGTAAGCTAGTTAGAGGCAAAGACACATAAAACAAGATTCACATCACCCAGGCTTAGCTGGGTGAAGATAGTTGTCTGAATTAGTCCTCTTGGCTCCGTCTTTAATTAGTGGATAGTAACAGATGTCTCCTCTTGGTGACTCACCCCATCTATTTTAGGTTGCCCATTAGAGGTTCCTGTTTCTGTCCCTTTACTAAGGAGGGAGACTAATGATGGCAGTTTAAACAGCCAAAGGCTGGTGAGGTGAAGCCCACCCTGAGATGTACATCCAGTGAAGGTCAGAAGGTGATAACTCTACAGAGAAAGGAGACGTTTGGCTCTCTAGTCCTTAGCCCCATCCATAAAAAGGGCTAGGGTCCGTTTGCTGTCCCTGAGGCGCAGCATGGGCTGTGTTTGTGTAGTTACACGTTTCACCCGCCAGATCAGGGTAACTGCACCCACTCTATTACAGATGGGCCTTGCCCAGTGCTAACCCTAGACCAGTCCTGGGCACCATTCGTGAGACTTCTGTGGGCCGTGGGTCCGAATCGTGCTACTTAACCCCACTGACAGTTTGACTGTGGAAAAACCACAGAAGAGGAGCCATGACAGTGCATGGCTTAGTTTACTGGTAGAGGTGTAGCCAAGCATCGAAAACAGGACCCCGTTACACGGAAAGGGACAGGGACCGGTATGACACTATGTCTGGTAGATAAGGAAATGACTAAGAAATTTGCTCTAACTTGGGCAGCACAATTCTGTGACAGAATTAAAAAGGAAAATCCACATGGGCGGTAAAGATCTGGGCCACACATAAACCACAGCTATTCTGGGCCTGGTAAGGCGAACAGCCAGACCCAGCATTTTCTGGCAATAAGCTCAGGAGTGGCGGCTTGGTGTTCAGTTTAGATGTACAGCCACTTCTTGCCTCCATAGCCAATGCAGGTAGGAGCAACCGAGCAGGGAATGTCGCACAACGCAGATCCTCATCTGCACAGTCCTTCTCCTTCTGGAGCAAAGTTCAGGAGGAGGAACCAAAATCCCCCAAAGGACACGCAAGGCGAGGAGGACCCAAATACCCTGCAGGGCTGCGGATGCGAGAAGCGCTTTCCGAATGCTCCCCCGTGCTCTTTTCCAGGTGAGTCCATGTTTCCAAAGCACAAGGGCGAGCAACCGAGCAGGAGTTTTCACCTCTCAGTGCCCGTGAGCCCAGCTGCAGGAAGGCAGATGCACCAGAGGGAGGGAAGAAAGGCAGCTGCCAAGACGGGGGGGAGCGGCGGCCGGGGGGAGGGGGGGGGGGGGGGGGGGGGGCAGCCCGGCCGGCACTATTTCCTGGTGGCGGAGGAAAACCAGAACGCAGCCCACAGAGTGCTGCTGCCTCACGGCAGCTTGGCCTTTTAATGCATTTTGCCCTGTGATAAAGAAATTACACAGATTACGGCTGAACATGGAAAATATGATTCATCCAGTCTCCAGAGCACCGGTTCCTCCGTTCATCAAGGCTGAAACGTGCGGCTGGGTGGCTGCAACCGCGCTGCCCCTGCCGCGG
>NW_010538588.1:3351-20979 GCF_000687285.1 Phaethon lepturus
CTGGAGAGCTGTCTTGTTGGGCTGCATCTCGTCCCGACCTGTCTCCCTTCTTTCTCAACACGGAGGACGGAATCCTGGACGTGCTGATGTGATACGGGGGGGCGGCGGGGAAAGTTCCGAAGAGCCGGGCAGTTGGGGGGGATAGCTCGGGGAGCGCCTGGTGAGCCGGCATGTCGTGCTGTGTGAGCTCCCCCTGGTGCTGCCGGCCTCCGCGCTGCCCCCGCTGAAATCCGCAGCCTTCTCCTCCTCCTCTCGCCTCGGCCTGCCATTTTCTTCCCGTGCGGTGGTGCCACATGTATGGCACGGTAATGCCTAAACCCGGCGGTGCTGCTTCTCTTTGAGGAAAGGAAGGTACTGTGTGTCGCGTATCGCAGTGCTACTGAGAGCAGATGAAGCGTAGCTGATGTGCAAGGGAAACCACGACTTGCTTTATTTGTGTAGATAAATGTAACGTCCCATTTGCAAAGGTTTCCCGCAGTAACATCGTTGTGGTTAAGCCTGCATTCAAAAGGAGAACGCTGAAGTTACTTAGTTTGCTTCTTAAATGTGCGCAATCAAAAGTATTAATTATTTTATTGAAGATGCAGGAGTCACATCCAAAGCATCCGTGTAACTCCCCTTGTAGCTCAGGTATAGCCATATACATCAGCTGGTTTAGTGCTGGGCAAACGATCAGTTCTTACTTCTTATCCCCCAACACTTTTGATTTACAATAGCCACACACATTTGGAGACTACAGCAAAAATGCTATAGGGCTTTGCATTCCTCGCAGGAGTTAAACTGGGGTAAGAGAGCCAGGTAAGAGCTGAGAAATTGTAGTAGAAGCTTTAATAGTTTAAAATCTTCATTCATATCTGATTCGTTACCTGATTTTTGTCATAGAAGCCTCAGGATCTGTCAAGGACTCGGAGCTCTTAGGTTTCAATTAAAACACCACAATTTCACACGATACCATAGAAATAAGTAGCTCATTGTTCGGGTGTGAAGGAACAGACAGCACATAATCATTTTAGGGCAAATTAATTTTATACCTGCCTGTCAGCTGAGCTGTCGATGTGCCTTTCATAGCCTTCCCCAGCACAAGGTAACATTGCTGTACTAAGCTTTAGTGAGGCTGGATTAACCTAAGGCAGGTTTACTCTGCCTTTGGGCAAGTCTGAGGGCTAAACCTGCCCCTCACCTCAAATATTTGCATAGCAAAACCATTTGGAAATAGAAGATTTTACTGCCATTTCCCTTCTACAGTTCTCACCTGAGCCCTATGTGCTATCACCCCTTTGTTAGGAGCAATTAGCCCCACATCTGGGTCAAGGCAGGGACCTTTGGGGCAATCCTGACCTCCTTCCATGCTGTATCTAGTGACAAAGCCTGCACTGCTGCAGGGGATGGTGTGAGCTAATCCAGGGGGCTGGGCACTGAAAGATGTGTGCCTGTGTATGTCCTACTCTGCGTTGCAATGGCAGGTGGTAGCCAGGGACAAAGACGAAGTGATAAACAGTGTGGAAACAAATGATAAACAGTTTGAGAAATGCATGTGCTCTGTGAATATTGCACACAACAAGTGCAGCATTCCAGCAGATTAGCAGTAACTCCTAAAGCCACTGCTTCTGGATTCACACTCAACTGTGTGCCCATGCCCTGAGTCCCAGAAGAGTGAGCGATTAATGCTGAAGAACTAAAGTCTGGTGGTTTATATGCCTGTTTTTAGAAGACTGAATTTCTAGCTCTACTTCAGCCTCTTGCATGCTTTTGGGAAAATTGCTTAAAGGCCCATTTTTCAGAGTAATGCATCGGAAGCTTCCTTTGATACAGCTTCCAGGAGTATCTGTGAATTAACTCCTAGAAACTGGTCCATGACACCAGTATTTTAGCTTGTGCTTGACAGTGGGACATTGGAGAGCTTCCCAACCCAGTCAGGACAATACCTGGACACTGATAATGCCCTTTTTGCTCTCCGTGATCTGGTTTCCATTAGAAGGAATCCTTCATGATTGGAGGGGGAGACAGCTTGCTCCACTCAGCTGTCTATCATCTGGACTGACCCCAGCTTAGCCTCCCTGTGATGAGGCTGAAATACCTACTGATGCTGGTGGAACAGCTGGACCATAAAGTGAGCTTCTGCTAGGGCACTCAGAATTAGGTTAAGGGAAACTGTGCGTAAGAAAGTGGAGAGAGAGCCCTAGAGACATTAAATATTTTAGCTACACAGTCCGGTTTGGGTGTTTAAATGTATGCAGGGATTAACACTTTAATACTGTCCACCCAAACTCAAAATGTCAGCCTAATGAAGTTTGCAAAAGTTTATGCAAATATCGAAAGGGGAAGATTAAGGAAAAATTATTGGAAACGGAGATCTTGAACAAGTAAAAGAGTTTTATAACTTGTTGCTGTTATTTTGACCTTTCAATATGTTTTCATAAGTTTTATTATGAGGCAATATTGCATTTGGAATGGAGGTGTATGACCTGTGAGGTAGTGTTCAGTGGGGAAGATCGCATGAACAGTGAGGAACCAGCTAGGTCCCTCTTCCACATTGGGAAGGGTAAATTAAATAAAATTTTATTCATCTGGTTTCCTAACTCACTTTGCTTTCCATGGCCTAGCACACACACACATGCAGAGCAGCCGCAAGGTTGTAAGTTTGTGCAGTTCTTAAGGGAGAACAAATGACCAAATCCCTTTTTTTTTTTTTAAAGCACACATGATTTCTTCCTTCCTTTACAAAGCAGAAGGCTGGGAATGCAATCACTGACATTCTTATCAAGCAAGACCACTAGGCCAGATCACCCATTTAGCCTCTGAGCTTGAATCTTTTTCTGTGTTTGGTCAAAGTACTATTGTCATCCTTGGAAGTAGTATCTTCTACTGACTCTACTTCTTGGCTGTAACTCTGTGTCTGGTTTTCTCTGTGGACTTGAGGCCCATTAGAAGAACATTTAGTGGTCTCTTCCCTCAATGGCAGCATCTCATGCGGTGCCTTCAATGTTGCCCTGCAGTAGTAAAAGCAATCCTCAGGCCCTACAGTTTAGCTTGTAGGTGGGTATTTTCCATGGGCATCCAACCTCTGCAGCCCTTCGGGTATCCCTTGAGCCTTTCCTTCTGAACCAAAACTAATCCAAAAACTAGAATGGAAGACTGCCGTCTAACCTTCAAAATTCCTCAGACTCATGTTGCAATCTATTGTCCCGAAGTTGTTCATCGTAACTATGATACTTGAGATGGTATGTCTCCTGCTGCTCATTTGCCTCAACTTAGTGGATACTCTGTGTCAGCAGAGTCTGGGCTCATTTTCTTTGGGGCACTCATTTCTCTTTTATAATATTATTACTAGTCTTTGGAGTCTAAATATTTTTAGTTAAAGATTCTGATAGCAAAGGCATGGTATCCTGACTTTACTGCATCTTTAAAAAGATTAATTTGCTTCTCTTATTGCTATATTTGATTATCTAAAAGTCATGTTCCTTGACTTGTAGTAAATTATACACTATTTGTAGTTTCAGAATAGATGCTGCTGGTTAGCTAAGGGCTACTTCTTCTGGGCTAAAACTCAGTGGGGAGAGAAGAAAGAAATACAAGCATTTTCTGAGCAAATACTGTAGCCACTGGTGGACAAGTATCAACTGCATCAAGTTCTTCAGATTATATTCCTCTTTGCACTTTGTCCACCTCAAAATTATTATTTTGCTATAGAAATTTCTTGTCTGTGCATATGCTTCATTTTCAAATTGATCTTTAAGATCCTGCACTTGCACCTTGAAAATCTTCACTTTGGTCTTGACTGTACACAGGTTACAGATATGCAACATTCTTTAGGTGTGCAGTGTGCTTCAGCCAAACATTGATAATGTGCAGCAGTGGGAAATCTTTCCTTTTTTTCTTGTCTGAGCAGAGTTTTGTCTTTTTTGATCCTTGTCCAACTTCAGTGCTCTCTAATAATATTTGTGCTCCAATTGCCACTTGAGCAACCTCTTCTGGGAATATGGTTACATGGCAATATTTCATTTTTTCTTTGAAAGTGATGGTGTCCCTTATGTATTGCAAACCCTTGCCCTGGTGACCACCCTAGAGCCAGTCTTCATTTCCTTCTCTTTTCTCCTGAGCCACTGTTATTTCTCATTAACTTGTATATAGTCTTTATAGATGATCAACCTTATTATGTTTTTCCAATACTTTGTGGAGAGGGAAATGATGTTTTTAAGTACTTTGTGTCTGATGCCTCCTTCTCTCATAGGTGTCCCTATGCTGCATCTGTGCAGTTTGTGGTGCTCCAGTTTTATTTTACACTCCCTATTGCTTGTGAGTAGCATTAATAGTTTTCCTTGTGCTTTTTTCTAATTTTACCAGGGCTGATGATCTGACTCCCCTCTCTTCCTTTATTTAGGCATATACATTTTTTCTTGCACAGCTGTTAGGACAAAGAATATTCGTTTGAGATGACATCTTTCAAACCAAACTGGAAACCGGCAACTCCTTGTCCAGTCTGAATAGCAGCAGTGGGTACAGTAATATCAGTATGCAGCTGCTGAGGAAAAGTTTTTGTGTAGAGGTGTTTTTCCTAGAAACAAATGAATCAAAGTAGCTCGAGCTCTGTGCCTCTCTGGGCTTGCCATGAGAGACATGTGCTTTGTGGTGGAATTCTTTGCCTTTTTACCCAAAACAGTTTAGAAATTGAGTTTGGTTTTAGATTGTAGACTGTTTATCTCCTTCAGGTGCTGTAAAGATCAGCCCCATTAGCTCCTTCCATTGAGCTCATTTCTCTACAGTGCTTCCCATTTAAAGTCTGTAGGTAACATTTCCTGCACTGTTCTGTGTGAAAGCAGTAGCAAATAAATGTATTTCTTCTGATGTGAAAAATTGTCTTGATTCAGACTTCACAGAAGTGCAGATTCACACAGGGGTCAATGGTGATGGGTAATGGTTTTCATTAACAAACTTCTCAAGACTTGGTCCTCAACACCTCAGATAAAATAGAAGTACTTCGGATCAGTGACCAAGATGTTGTATCTTCTATCCTGCACATCTCTTAAATGACTTGATTAACCAGTCATCCAGGTTGTACATAAATCACATACAGAGAGAATGGTGATGTTGTTAGATTAGACACAGCCTTTGGAGATACTGGGTTAGCTGCTACCAACCTGTTGGGAAACTTGGGTGACCTATTAAATTTTACTTTTCTTTTTCCTCTGCACCTATTAGGGCACTTGTTACTCCCTTGTTGCCCCTAATACTTGTAATATATACTTGTGGGCAGGCTTTCCTTCCCTGTCTATAGTGCCTGGCAGGGCAGAGGGCTCACTCTGACCATGTAATTTCCCTTGCTTGTGTCATGCTTATTCTCAGCATGACAGCTGAAAAATCACTTCCCTTGCTTGTGTCATGCTTATTCTTGGCCTTGAGATATGGGCTGTGCTCACCCTGCCCTTGCCTCTGCAAATTTCTTGGTGATGCTCTCATAATTCTCACAGCCCTTCTTTTCTTACAAGAGGGGACTTTTCATATCTGATGTGTGACACGAGGCTTTAGTGCGAGATGGACTTCCACAAAATGCATTTACAATCTTAAATTCTTTATAATGGAACGAAGATTTGTTTACCAAGTCTTCCCTTCCCCAACTTTTTAAAAGATTAACTCCAATTATTGATGCTGGTGGTGTCACAGTGCCATGGCAGAGCCTATGACAGCAGGCAGCATAGGAGCGGGGGAGGCATATGTGTGCCAGGGGGCTAAGGGTCTGCTTAAGCGAGACGGGGCACAGTGGAGCTTCTGTGGAGAATGGGTGTCTGGCTGTGGCCAGGGGTGGGAGGCAACATCCTGCCAGTGTGGCATGGTGGTAGGTCAAGAGTAGTCATCCATTGAGAAGGAGCTGATGATTCTGTTTCATGCACACTGTGTTACATGGGCATGGGGGATAAGATGACATGAGTCGCCTTGTGCTGTCTCCATAAATCTTGCACCCCTGTGGCCATGGACTTGCGGTTTATGAAATGCCCCATGTCTGTGGAAAGTGATCTGGGCACTGAAAGCCTTAGAAGAAAAATAGTCTCTGCATCACATCCCCTGTAAGCAGAAGAGTCCCTCACATGTCTGTCTTTAAATTGAGTACCTTTGCATATTTATGTTTTCCTTTGTTTTCTACTAAGAGCACATAAAGGCATTGGCAATGCAGAAGTAGAAGGTAATTACAGGATCCTTATTCCAGTCAGAACATCTTGCAAATAAATTAACGAACTTCTCCATGATCCTCTGAGGCAGAGAGGCTTTGTTGTTAATATTATCCTTTGCAGATAGCTTGCTGTTGTTTTGACATGTTTTCCATGCGTGAAGGACAGCAATATGCTTATAATCAATACACTTTTATTTTAGTCAGGGAAAAATGAGGTGGGAAAGAAGGAATAGCAGGTGAGAGCCAAACTGAAGTCTTCATGAGGACGTATGCTGCTTCCTTTGTAACGTGGGGCATCTGCATGGCTTGGCTGAACGGCAGCCTGCATACCTCCGATCCTTCATGAATGGTGGTGGAACCTTCCCTTTGCAGTTTCAGAGGCGTGGGAGACTCCACAACCTAAGCCTGTGCTAACTACCAGTCAGTGAACATAAATAACTCTGAAAATGGTTTGTAAAAGTCACTCTGAGAAAACTTACTGCTCAAAGGACCTCTCTAGTCATCTCAGATCTTTCCAAGGGCTCCAGTCTAGCCATGCCTGCCGTTTCCAGTGAAGATGTCTCATCAGGATAGTGGCCAGCACATACTGCTGAAAGGGGCAGTACTCTGGGACCACATGAACCTCTTGGCTATTTTTATACCACGGAGACAGACCGGTCCCCTAAACAGCCCTAGATTATGGGGGAGTCAAAAGTGGTTTCGAGCTTCCCATCCCAAAAGCCTGAGAATGTCCCAAATGACTGAGAATTAGCTCTGTGGTTTCTGGGGCTGTCTGTGCAGTCTGGTATTAGTCTCCAAGAACTTTTCAAAATAATCTGTGGAAAACAACAAGGAGAGGGTTATAACACGGCTGGTGCCAGGCCTTTAACATTCTCAAAAGTCTACCCAGGAAAAAAATAAAGCCAAAACCATTCAAACAATGAGGTCCTGCACACAAATCTCCACAACCCAGCAGTACATCATGCTAAATGTTAATAGTGATTCGTTTAGCATCCAAAAATTCATCATACGCCTCCATCCCAGCCCCAAGGAGCATTTATCCAAGTGACATGATGAAATTTTGCATGTACAGTTGCAATCCTACTCCTTGACATAACTTGAAAACAATGAAAACCTTCATCCATACAAATACTGTGTGAGAGCATGACCTCATTCGGGGAGAAGTGCAGTGCGATCAGACTTATCCGTTGGGGAACTTGGATACAGCAGATGTGGAAATCCTGGCCCGGAAAGGATCTCAGGGGTTGCTAAGGTCAGGCCCCTGTGCTTGCCGGAAGCTGTGCCACAAATCTCATCCCAGCTCCATCTTAAAGCTAACTGGGATTTTGTCCTTCCGGCACTCCTGTTTCAGAAACTTTTCAATCTGACATTAAAATTATTGCTTATATTTGCACCCACGTATCTTCATGGAATCCGGGTAAATTTGTGATGAAGCAACACATGTTATGACTCATTTATTCTTCTCTTTATACACAAGCTTAAAATTTCTGTAAATGCAACAAGGTGCCTAACAAAAGTATTATATAAAATGTGGAGTTGAAATATAATGTATCCAGCTTCTAAGCTTACCAGAGTCTTCCAGACCATTCCTTTGCAGGATGAATTCTCAGGAATTAGAAAAATGAATGAAGGTACCACACTACTTAGCCTGCTTTTGTTTTATGATTAAACTTGAGAAACATTCCTATTGTGGTCTTCTGACAAATGCTCTGCCCTCCCCACGTGTCACATGCATGTTACTAAAAGCTTTGCAGAGAACAGTATGATGACAATGTGCAAAATCTGCTTCAGATCGCAGGGTCCCATGTACCTTCCAATAAAGAACAGGAGTAGAGGCATAAGCTGAACATAACATGTGCACACAAGTTTAGACCCCAAGAGGAAGAAGAATGAAGAGTGTGTGTAGATTCAGAGCATGTACAGCAGCCCATAGAAATGGAGTCAGCTTCTGGATTTATTGCATTGTTAACAGTATCAAAATACACCCAACCTTAATGCCATCTCCACTATTTCTTATGACACATTGGAAAGGTTAGTGTGAGCAATAATTTATAAAAGCATTTGAAAGAAAGTCGCTTTTGAGAAAAATTTACGGTCTGAAGCACTGATTTTCAAACTTTTCTCCTCATGACCTTGTTCTTCTGTGGCCTCAAGTGGCAGTGTCACTGTTATGAATGCTTCCAAGCTCACGGCTCAAAGGGAGGGAACCATTGACCTAGAAACACTGTCTGGCCAGCAGCTCTGAGGCAACCCCCTTGCTTACTATTTATTTGTGTTGCAGGGAGACCTAGAGAGATGCTGCAGGGTTAGGTCCCAGCAGGGCGCCTGGCAGTCGATGACAAGGAGGGGAGGATGCCGCGCGCTGGCTGCAGCAGACCAGTTGGCTCACCATCATGAGGCTTGGGGTAGGCAGTGTGGTGGGAGGATGTTTGAGGGAACATCAGAGGGCAACACTGGGCTGCTGATGGGGTTGTTGTGGGGACTTCCTTTCAAAGAAGATATATGGCAGGGCAGGAAGCATTCATGTATTTACTAGAAAATCTTTGCAATTATTGTGCAATACTGGGGGAACTATGCTATGACAGGAATTACCAGCATATTACAGTCTGCTTACTCTGTGCAAGGTCTGGAAAAGAATTGGTCTTCTACTTTACTTTCTAGCCTCTCTGCATTTTAACAGTATCACAGCAAGATTATTTTCAATTACAAGGAAGTGGCAGGAAGGTAATGGACATGACCAGAGACATTTTAGTAGAAAGCAATCTTACACTATACAGAAAACACCCCCAGTACTCACAGTTCCAGGCTGCTCTTCCCAAAATCTGCTATAGCACAACTGCATGCTTTATATAACAAATTATACTTTAAATGAAAATTATTAGACTGAAATAAGACAAGATGATTTTTTCAAATGAATTTTTCATGGGCAGAAAGAGACTCACAGCAATGAGATTAATGTTGGAAGCAGTCTGGCCTTATACTTTCTGTTGTATATAAATTGGAGATGGATACTCAAGTAGAGGTAGCAAACCTGGGAAATGAACATGCTGCAAAAGGCATAGGAGAAATAACAGACTCAGGCAAAGGATGAGCTGGACCTGAAACTGTCATATGAAGGAGCTTTAAAAAGCTGACCATAAGTTTCAGTTGCAGATGTAAAGCCTAAAAGGCCTAAAAGCATATAAAATGTCAGAAGGAAAAAAATATTTTTTTATTTGATATTTGAAGAGTATTGCCACTAAAGATGAGGAGAAATTCTTTGGCTACCCCTAGCTGGGGAAAAGAGGTAAAAAAGGAAGAGTACTTAGGGCAAAGAAAGATGATAGCTACAAAAGAAATGTATAAAGTTGATTGTCATGGAGAATGTTTTGGCAAAAAAGCTGTACAGGGATGGGATGATCTGTGCAGAAACTGATTAGATCTTAGGTGGCTTCTGTAGTGGTGGTGGATTTGTCTCTTGGTGTGTGACATCTGACCAAGGTGAAGCATGGGAGAACATACAAGAAGTTAGCATGGAGATGGGCCAGGACTGTGAGATGAGCTGATCTCGTATCACGAAAATACCTTCCCCCATCATGTTCCTGCTTGGTGTGCCATTTGAAAGAACAGAACAAAATTGTGAAAATGAAATGAATGGGATCAAATAATGCCAGAAGGATGTGAAATACTGGAACTAAGACCGAATAAGGAGAAACAGCTGACAAAATATATTGTTGACCACTGCGATAAGAAATCCCCTGGACAGGATGTGTCACATGAAGATGTGCAAAATCATCAGGAACCATGGTTCCTATAAAGGAAAGAAAACAGGAAACATGTCATGAATCATCAGCAAGCAGGCCCTGGACGGGTTACATGGCTAGATCCTGAATGAAATTAATAATTTACTGGGGTTGGGAAGAAGATATTTAAATAGCATCGTAACATTATGACACAAGCTTAGAAAAGACAGACTGAAAATTCAGGCTGATCGTGTCTGCTCGGCAACAACATGCACGAGAGAGAAGATAGCGCTGCCAGAGTGTGGGATGCCTCATTAAATAAACAGTCTTAGACACTAATTAAGAGTATACAGAAACACATACAAAAAGACAAGCATGCTTGGAGACTTGGGAAGCCTTGGGATCAGTTGACTGGCACATGGTGGCATTCTCTCTACAGGCAGCTATTTCATCAGCATCTCACCTGTAATCCTCAACTAATTACCCATGGGTTTGCATCTCTGATTTGTATTAAAGTGCCCGGTGTCCATATATTACCGGCACTGTTTAGCAGAACTTGGATGTGGGAGATGAAGGCAGTATTGGGCTTTTGGTCAAGATGAGCCAACCCAGTAGTACACCCTGCAGAGAAAAAAAGAAAAAAAAAAGGGGGGGAGGGGGGAAAAATGACCAGTGTGACAGAAATCCCACAGGTTGACATAATTTTCCAGTTCCAATTAAACCAATTGAAGCTGATGAAAGTGAACTGGTGTTTCAAAATAAAGGGTCCCGCACCTCCATCTTTATCGCTTTCTCCAATCATCTGAAGATCTCTCAATTTTCATCTATAGGTGAATAGTCCTTATTCAGTGATTTTTTGCATTTGATGAAGTACAGTATGAGTTAGCTGTTGCTTTTCATCGTGAGTCACCTTATAAGGTGGAGAACAAACCCTGCCTTACCTGCTAGCTAGCTCTTTCCTTCATTATAGCAGTGACCTCTAGTGTACAGCTCTCAGTATCCAGACCTGGCATTTACAGCTTACAGAGCAAGGCCATTTTCCATCTCACGGGAAGGAAGTAGTCTTACAAAGTGACCTTTTTGTTTATTTTGGATTCCTTTCAAACAAAATAAAAAATGCTCCCTTGAGACTTTGATAGTTGATAGAAGAATGACAGCAGCATGTTGTAACTGTGGCTGCCCAACCTTTGTGCTCTAAAGCATTTTCATTTTGGTGTGGCTCAGGGAGAAATTTTGCAGCCTGTACCACTGCCTGCACTGTTATTTTATATTTTGACAACGTAGATTACCTGCACATGAATAAATCTTTGTTAGAAATCTAAACCTCAGGTGTATTTTAGTGCAGGACATAATAATCTAGTGCCTAGTAGGTAAAGTCAGATGGGATTTCTTGAAATGAAATGTGCTAATTACGTGTACGATGAGTTACATTTAATTTGCTTCTGCTGTAAAAATTCCAGGGGAATCACTAGGAATCACTTCAGTAGCTCTGAGCTCTGTCTTTGATGAAGGCCAACACAGGACGTTTCACCACTTGTATTCCTGTAGGAATATTGTACACTTCATTATGTGATGCTGCTTCTTGCCACCACCTTCCCAGTCAGTGGAGATGGAGGTTGCCCTATCCCACTGTAGCTTCCCAAAGTGACCCCTCTCACACAGGCTAGTTACCTGCCAGTGCAGAGGGGTAGGGTGACTTGGGGAGATCAGAGGGGTGGCCCTCAGGTCTCCCTCCATGGACTGCTGAGGGGTCCCAGAGAACTGGATCTTTACCCTTCTTCCTGGATCACCTGGAAGACCTACAGCCACCCCATCCTTATGTCCCGTGCAAGCAGAACTGGATGGTGCTTGGAGAGGAGCTTTGCCAGTGGCAAGTGATGGGCACCAGGGATCTCTCCAGGCCTCTCTCTTAGCCATAGAGGGGCTGGGATACAGGGCTGGGGCCACAGGAATGAGCATGTAGCCATGGGGCTTTCATGCCCACAAAGCTGGCCGAGGATTTGCTCCTGACAGAGTGAGTCCCATCACCCAAGGTGTGATGGTTTATGACATCTTCTGGTGATACGGCAGCACAGGGCACCTCTGACCTCCAAATTTCTCTGATTGCATTTTCATATTCAAGGGCTGTTGATAACTATCAATACTAATTTAGCTGAAGGACATAAGTGACCATGTCGGGAAAACAACTCATCCTAAAAACATGATTGTATTTCAATCTGTCTGTCTTGACAGGTATTTCCATTTGGTAGTTACAGATGTTTCAACATAATTGATAAAAGGAAACCATAATCAAAGTAACGAGGAGGTGGCTGGTGGCTGGTAGGGTCTATGCACTGTTATAAATAAGCTAACCTCACCTATAAATTGCTTTCTAGTTGGTGAATTTACAGAAATTCATGGAGAAGGGGATCAGGAGCTTGCAGAAAAATGAAGAAAACATTATAATACAGTTGGCTTCCTGCTGCAAAACATCCAGCCTTACTGCTGAAGTGTTCCAAAAATAGACAAGCTTGCTCATTAGCCTTATGAGCATTTAAATAGGAGAGGGATCGTTACCCAAATTATATCCCTTAAAAGGGACTTTCACACTGGGGTAAACTTAAAAAAGAACATTTACGCAAAAAGCAATTTTCTTTGCCTACAGAATCTTCTGTATTCCCCTAACTCTCTTTGGAATAAAAAACTTCCTCCCTCTCCAGCCCAATTCTCCTTTTTTCTTAATCCAGCTGTGAAATCATAAAGCTTAGTGTTTATGACAATAGTTTGCTACCATGGAAACACTTATGTCGTCATAAATTTAGCCTTATGATATGACCTCCCTGGCTGCAGGAACAAGTCAAAAAGGAAGATATGTTAGAAATGAGACCTTATTTAACCAGAAATGTCTATTTTAAATCCTTTTGCATAGCACACTCAGCAGCTCTTTAATAAGAAGACCTTTGATACAAACTGTGTACCTAATTACATACTGCTTTATTATGCCATTTGAATTGCTTTGAATGTCACCTTTGAATGCGAGGTCTCTTTCTATTGTTGAACATTTTGAATTCCCAGTGTCCTAACACAGTGCTGTGATGATTTCTACAACTTCGATCATCGCCCTTCTGCACGGTTTACTGTGCCCTGAGGTTTTGCTTGTTTTCTTCCTTTCAAACAGAACAAAATTTTTTTAAAAGGAAAAGAAAAATCCATTATTTTGCAGATGTTGGAGTGAATCTATTGGGATTCTGGGACACCTCCTGCTGCCACACTGTATGTGCGGTCCTCTCATTATCGCTGTACAGAGGAAGGGTCTTTTGTGCATTGGTATAGCCAGACATTTAAAATCTGACGAGCATCTGTCACGCCTTGCCTCAGTATCCTCTGCTTCCAAGTGAGATAACATCCATACATGCACAGACGCACGTGTGGTTTCTAATACTGAAGGTGCTGTCTAAATATAAAAACTAAACAGCAAAGTGCTTGGTGAAAGATGAGAGCAGCATGACCCTCACTACACAGAAGCAGACATAAAATTTGGCAGCTGAAGCCATATACAATCTAGTCCTCCTGTGTCCTTGCTCACTGAGTCCTTAAGATGTTTCTCCGCAGACCTCCTGTTTTCCAACGAATGAACCCGTCTGCTTTTGTCACGCAAGCCTAGTGGCTTTGGGGAGCTGCAGAGCATTGGTGGGGGTCCAAGGGGCTTCCTGCTCCCCAGTCTCTGCAGAAGGGAGCTGTGGGAGGAGGCTACTAGCATAACCTTCCCCCTGAATAATTGAAAAAAAAAAAAAAAAACTTTCAGAAAATCCACATTACAACATTTGGGAAAAAAATTAAGCCCTAAAGTTAGGAAAAGGGATACAAATTTCTCCTCAGCATTTTGAAACAGCAACCCACCATTTCTGCAAGAGATGTCCAGTGCCAATGCAGGGCAGAGTGGCCCACTGAAGCTGTCATGTTTTGGGAAGGTCCCTCTGCATCTCTCTGTGCTGGCTGACCTGTTGTTTTGGATCCCTACTCAAAAGAAATTCACATTATTTACAGCATAATACCCGTGATATAAACTAAGGAAGCAAGTTGCGTAACATTTTAAAGTGCCTGGTTATAAGCAAATCCCACTGAGGATAGGTGAGTTGAAAATCCTCATTAAAATAATTACACTGAATGATATGTGGGAAGTGTTATCAGAGGGGCGATGGGGCAAGGCTCTGGTGAGTAGAAGGGAGAAGGGGATTTGAGTGCCTGGCTAGCACCAGCCAGGACACCAGCACCCTGTGGCTGCAGGAGCCAGCAGGGCTGCACTACTGTACATAGCCAGCGCGTCTGCGGTCTGCCCATGCTAGCTTCAGCCTGGAGCACAGACTTGCCCACACTACACTGCATGTCCCATCTGTTTCCACCAATTATGTAAATTCTGCACATTTACTTAGAAATACATGTAATTTTCTCCTTGTTTTCTTTTCTTGTCCCCTGCTTGTTATTTTGCCCTCTATGAATGGATAGGGCAGTGGTCTGTGCAATTGTAGAAATACTCTTCTACATCTCACTGACCTCTTGAACAGACTCCGTTTCACCTTCTTCAATTGTCAGATTTTTTAAAACTTTTTGTGTTGTTTTTCTCTCTGAATTTCCTCCAACATTTTTATTGTTGGTTCTGACAGAAGGATGCCCCCAAATGAATGCTGTGTTCACATCAAGACTACCTGTTGCAGACTAGCTCAGGAAAAGCCCCCACTTGCTTTACGCTTGAGCAATGTTCCTACTTGGGATGCACTTGCCTTTGTGCTTTCTGTATGGCCCAGGATCCTTTTAGGATCCAGTCCTTCTAGGCTGGGCTGTACTGTGCAAAAGCAACATCTCTGCTTTCTGTGTTTATGCATCTGGTATTTCCCTTGGATAGGAAGCGTTTCACATTTGTCTTTTTAAATCTCAGTTTGGTTGCACTCTATTTCTGCAATTTATCTAGCTCATGCTGTATTTTAAGTCTCTCTTCTAAATCACTCCTCAATTTTCTATCATCATCCACAAACTCTACTGTATACATTTTCACACGGTGCTTTCATACCATGTGAAAGTATTGAGTAGAGATGAACTTGAGGCTTTTATAAGATCCTCTGAGGCCCATCTCATCATCTTCACTCATTGCAATACTGACTTGACTATGAAAGTTGTCTTTTCTGTTTCGCGATTGCAGAGGAACGTTTACCTCGAGAAAGGCTCGGCCCTAAATAGCCCTCATGTGTCCAGCTGCCCCAGTGTCTTCTGTGCTTAAGTGCTACAGAGCCACTAGAGTATTCCCCCACCCCTCCTCCTTCAGCTTCGCACCCACTTTAGGGTGGCTTGTCAGCTGATGGGGCCTCCTTTTAACATGTTGCTTTTTTGCCTTCTGGTGCTAAGCAAAACATGAAGGGCTCAGTCCTTTTGGTTGCTGGCTGTGGCTTGCAAAATGCAGATGTACAGTAAACGACAAGCCTTGTGAGGGGTGTTGAAAGGAAGCAGTGGTGGGAAGCATTTCAGTTTAAGGAGAAATTGTGTGGGTGTGGTGCAG
This sequence comes from Phaethon lepturus, assembly GCF_000687285.1. Classification (NCBI taxonomy): domain Eukaryota; kingdom Metazoa; phylum Chordata; class Aves; order Phaethontiformes; family Phaethontidae; genus Phaethon; species Phaethon lepturus. The sequence goes on from NW_010538588.1 coordinate 18,770, forward strand.
CACTGAAAGAAAATTGCATAGAAAATGAAATTGGGGAATGAAAACCTATTTTTAACAGGGCTTTGAAAATCTGGCTGTGGCCAGGCCCTGTCTGAAATGATTTAGAGCCATAAGTATTTCCTGGGGCTTGCATTTTCCATAAGGGAGAACATCTGATAGCAGAGCAAGAGGTTTGTTCTTTCTGAGTACATCCAGCAAAAGCTTTATCGTTCTTATGGGAGAAAACAGAGGACACTTGCTACACTGCACATAGCACAGATGTCTGGCTATTCTCCATGCCATACGAGATCTTCTGGGCATGCAGGGAAAATGAGAACTCAGATGATGAGAGATGCATCCCTTTGCAGTAGAGAAGAGACAGCATCTCACCCAGGCAGACATCGTATTTGATGAAGAACTGCCAGGAAAGAGATATGCATAAAGAGGTGATGCATGTAATTACTATATCCACCGAGTTTATCACAAAAATATACATTTTTGTTTCTACAGTAAGGATTCTCTGTGCTTGTTGTTTAGATCGGGTTGTTCACTCTGAAAAATAGAATAAAATAGAAAGCCTGCTTACTGTTGAGCATTAGGAGCCCGGGAGAGGAGTTGGGCAGGAGTTGAGTGAAACTTGTACCAAGGTAGCCAGAAAACATAAACACAGAGAGCAATGATACCAATATGCCTACTGGCCCTCTGCTTCAACATTAGCAAGCTAAACTTCCTCTTGAAATGCCTCACTTGTTCAAACACAGATGTGGAGAGAGCCCGTCCTACAACCAGCTAACGAGGAAGGACTCCAGACTGTCAGGCTTACCTTTACACCAAGTCTTGATCATGTTTAGCTATGTATTTCCCCACTTTTACTACCAACCTTTGAATAAGTAGTCTAAACAAATGCATTTTACCACCTTCTATCTAATGAAATTTAAGTTGTGTAAGTAGCAGTATCTGTCCAGAGCCTCTGCTTTCCATTCTGTAACCTTTCTTGTAAAGTGTAAGTTAAGAAGCCTATAGAGTTGACTGATAGGAAATAATTTTGTGTATGGGTTGGAGAAAAAATCTTTATGTTAATGTATCTAATCAGCCATCTATCAGTAACAGTTAAAATAGACGGTTGTCTCAAAATAAAAGGGGGAGTAGCTGTATTTGGTGGACAGTTTGACAGACATTTTCACTTACCAGAAATCAATGAGAAGCTGATAGACAAGATTTGCTGGTCTCTAATGCAGCAATTAAACTTTCTTCTGCCTTTTTCTTATGCTATAAAACAGGCAAAGCCTTGGATGTCACCCTCCCAGAATATGATCTCAGTCCTCTAGGAAAATCTGTAATTCTCTGTAAGAAAGGGTTATCATCAAGTTTCATGAAGTCACAAGTGGCCAGTTGACTAACTGATTTATTAACATAGTTCGGCCCATTGCAATCTAAGATCTTGATGGTCACTGTTAGACTAAGATACTGCAACAGGGTGAGAAACAGCAGCCAGAAGCAAATTTATGACCAAGGAGATACAAAACCAAGGAAATAAATTATCTTTTTGGATAGGCTTTGTCTTTGGATGGGGTGTTACTGCTTTGGTGTGTTTAACTTCTAGCACTACAGTAGGACCATATCCCAAATATCCCAGCATTTGTGAAAAAGCCAGAGGGCAGCGTAGGATTTGCACACTCAAACCATGACATTTCAAATGGCTGTTCTGATCTGGCACTCATGAGGGTGCTCACAGGAGGGAAAGCTGCACCGTGCTAAAAGCAGATCTCTGTGCAGTTCCAGCATGGGGTTCCCTGGGCCCGGAGGGGTATTGGGGAGCGCCTGTGCTGCTTGTATGGGACCGCACACTGCTGGTGCCTACTGCTGCCCTGGGCACCCCATCCTCCCCTTCCAGCTGAAGGGCAGAAGTAAATGCTTCTTGCATCTGAGTCATATGACCTGCTTAGACTCCTGCTTTCTGAGGAGACAAATTGCACCCAAAAAGTACTTGTTTTCCATTGCGGACAAAGGGAGGGTGGATACCCTAGGTGTGCATCTGGAGCGGATATCTGTCTCATTTGCAAATGAAGACCTGAAAAAAAAAAAGGCCTACAGACAGCTGCATCTGGTCTGACAAAGTACAACCCTGAGCCTTCCTGGTGGAGGAGCCAAGCCCCAGCAGGTAGGAGCTGGTGATCACCGCAGACACACAGATAAAACCCCATGGCAGGGACAGAGGAAATGGTTCAGCA
>NW_010538588.1:21010-51709 GCF_000687285.1 Phaethon lepturus
CCCTGCAGACACCAGTGGAGCATTTAGATGCAAACCACCTCTCCCCGAATACCAGACACTTAGCAGCTGTGCAGCATTGCTGAGAGCATCACTAAGCCTTTGAGGAATTTTGTTCTCAGGCTTTGGGGCAGTGGCTGGCCCACACTCAGCTGTGTGCCGGCGAGCTGGCTGTGGGAAGGTGGTTGGCAAAGGCTGTGCCTAGTATGGCCCATGCTGCTCCCAGCTGGCAGGTGACCCTCCAAAAGGCAGCAAACCTTGCCCTGTGGTGCTTCAGGGGGCCATTTCCACTGAAGCACAGCCCTTGAGCCCTCTTTCTGCCCTGCATGAGTGACTCGGCTGCTGGCACCGCAGGTACCTGCACCCAGGTGATGGGCGCCTGGCACCGCTGCTGCCTCTTTGAGAGCATCCTAGCCTCTTGAAGGAACATTTTCAAGAGCTTCTCTAAGCATTCTGCTCATAGAGATGTCAAGGGCAGATGGTGACATCCCTGGGGCCAGGCTCTGGCTTCCCCCTGTACAGCCTCAGTGTGCAGAGAGACTGGCTGCAGGTGGAGGCAGCTGCTGGTGCCACCCTCAGGGGATCTGGGTTGCTGTCATCAGCCCCGGGGGAGGTTGGACAGCCCTGAGGTCACTTGCTTTTACGCTGAGGGTGATGGGAGGGTCTGGTTTGCCCTACAGCGAGGGAAATGCAAACATGGTCTGAAAGCCGAGTGCTGAGGATGGCCAGATAAGAGCAACAGCATCCAGTTTTCACACAGGCTACTGAATACAAGATTTTGAGTCTGGACAGAGAAACTTCACGCCGCAGAAGTGCAACCCTCCTGATAGGCATTGGCACCTTCTACCTCTGGACAGGTAGTGAATTTGGCCTTGACGCTGTAGAAGGGGACCCAGCAACTAGTCAGTGTAATTACTGTGTACATTTGTGATCCTCATTTAATCTTTTCCTTTTTTTTATTTTTCCTTTTTCTTCTTTGTTCACCTGAGTAATAGCTACTAACAGGTTAGATATACTGTGCAACACATCCATAGTAGTGCTGTGATATGTATGCATGCAGCAATCTTCTATTTCTGGTATGGTTAGCCTCCTTTTGAAATTCATCTTTTACTGCAAACAGCTAGTTTTCAGCTGTACATGAAAACCAGACATGTGACACCGGAACCTCCTTCCTTCCCTCCGCACATACTGTATTTGACAAGGGGATGAAGAGCAGAAGCAACCGCATTGCCGATTCCAAGGTAAATTCAGTCAGGAGAAGGAGCCTCTCAAGTTGAAGCGTATTCCTTATCTCCACATTCCTGTGATTCAAGTTTCCATAATGCCTGAATGTTGTAAATCACTCGTGTTCAGGAGGGAAGCGTTGCCCTTCTGGCTGCTGCTGTATAGAACATCCTGCTTTTGGGAAGGAGCGTGCTGCTGCCAGGGTCGTATTAAAGCCAGTGTGCATGTACTGCCCCAGCCCCGAGTGCCAGATGCCTCGCAGGTGAGTGCTATTACAGCACTCTCTATTTATTTCACCTTCATCTTTATGAGGGGAGAATCATGTTCCTGTTTGTCAGCTGTCAGCTGGTGAAATGGAGCTGTTTTGGTCTGTAACAGTAGGGTTCATTTCTGGGGCAATTTTGGTAGGTGTGCATGCAGTCCATGCGCAGCGCTCCTTATGACTCTCTCGGCAGAGCCTTGCGGATAACACTGCAATACTGCTCATTTTCTACAAAGACAAAAGCTCTAACTGGGAAAACTGTCAGTGCACCATTAGGAGAGCTTCAACTGAGAAATAGCAGGGCGTCTAAAAGCCATTGAAGTGGATAGCTACCAACCATCAGTCTGTGGAAATGCAATATCCTTCAGTTGCCGAGGAAACGTTTACCCTCAAAGACATTTTTCCTAAGCAAATATTCAATTAAACCATCAGGGAATTCTTTTAAATTCACATATGGTTATCAGTGGGGGCAGACACTGCAGCTGCCGTAAGGGGGTACTGCCTGGATTTCTACAAAATGCGAGCTAGCTCGGGGAGCTGCGGTCGCCAGAGTTGCCAGGTACTCAAGTACCCAGACTTCAGGTCCTTGGGGCCAGCTTGGTTTGTAGACTGGTTGTATGCAGCTTTCCAGTCAGCCTGCAGTGGTAGTGGTGTACTGGGGGTAATAAATATTGGGAGGATTCAGCTCATCAGAAATAGTTTCTTGAGGAAGATGGAGACGTGCTGTAGAACTTCATAGTCTAAAACTGGATTTTCCCTTAGGTCTAACTAAAAATAAATTAGCTAATAATATATTCAATTAATTTTGCCAAATTTGAGCAATTATTTTAATTAGGAGGGAAGAACTTAATCTCATAGAAAACAGACAATTTCCAAAGCCTGGCACAAGAGTATGCCACCAGAGTATGTCCCTATGAATTGCTGTGAGATGAGGAACACACAGACTTACACAGAAAATACAATTACATGCAACTAGCAGAGACAGCAGTGCAACGTGAGCTATTTAACCTTGAGGAAGTGGCACGTGCTGTTGGGAGGACAGGTATTGTGGAGCTTTTAATTTCTTTTAGTGAGAGAGATTGGCAAGCTAGAGTATTATGATAAAAATCAGAATTTCATTTTATTGCTAAGGCTAGGCAAATTAATAGAGTGTCCTTACACACATACTGGTGAGTGGAAGAGGAACTGCAGCTTTCAGTCACATTTCTGAAAAGCATATTTGTCTGTAGTTTAGCAAATGCTGCAAGAAATTTATTTATTAAACCAGGGGGAAGCAGAAAGGGAGAGACCTTGTGTGATCATGACTTTATTGAAGTAACAGGGCAATGGCACCAGTGCCATATGTAGATGTCAGAGCACATAAGGGCATTGGAATGATTGTGCTTTTTGCATCCTTTCCGGCACTCACCGGCGTGAAAGGCCTTGTGATGGCGGACACATAAACTCCACAGCTTTAAAAATGCCTATGTTGCATTACTTTTAATGCCTGGTACCATATATTCATACATGCTCAGACTTCAGAGAAGAGATTATTTAATTCTGATTTCTAGCTACTCCTCTCCACTATCTCACTGACAGCGCAAACAGACAAAATGCGAAATAATACGATTTTTTCCTGTCTCCCATTTCTTATTAAGGCAACTGTTAACCCACTGGCGGTAAGCTATGTAATTTTATTATTTCTTTAACCAAGTTAGCAGAACTGTGTTTGGGATTGCAAATGAGAAAATTTGACAAAACTCTTTTTACTTATTTTACAAACTAGTTTTTCCTGTACTATGCATTTATTTCCATTTTCTGTCTGTCCAGTTGCACAATAAGAGAAGCCAATTTAGTATTTATTCCAGTCTCCTGTTATTTGAGGATCTGAACTAGGGAATATACTGAAGACAGGAGTCAAAGTTTCCCAGCTGAATCCAGCTGGATAGACAGAAAACTGCCTCTTTCTGAATGCTCCCTGATATAGTAAAATTCTGAAATGCTAAGTATATAAATATTGTATGTACTTCAGGTACCACACTAATCCACACACACACAAAGTTAAAAAGGAAAATCCAGTACTCAGTTCTTCAGGAGTTTCCATAAAACCAGAGAGCATTTCTGAGGATTTTGAAACCATCTTTCTCTGCAGGCTTACATGACAAATCATGTGTGATGCCAAGTGCAGGAAATTATCAGGAGTCTTGTGATCTTTGGTGTTTTTTTCTTGAAGTCTTGGGTTTGTGTGACTAAACAATTCCTTGACAAGCTTGGCTTTCATTTTTGGAAAAAATCTGTTGCCCTTTGGCTGCAGAACCGACCTCAGGGACCAGAAGTCTAGAGACTGAGTAAACAGATTTTTTTTTTTTTTTTTTTTTAAATCATGTGCTTTTCAAAACAACTTTATGAATTTTGAGGTTTCTGGCATGATTGTTGAGCATGTTAATTTGGTGGTATTGATCCATGTTTGGGAGGACGCTGCTTTTCCTCCCCTGCACACCAATGTGGTACCACTTCTTCTGCTGGGGATGAATTATGAGGACTTGGGTGATGCTCCAAGGAGTCATGGCCCCGCAGCCCAAACTTGTAGCTTTTCCAGGCAAATCGTGGAGTTTTGTTGTCTTTTCATGGTGGAGAGCTGGTGTTCTGCTATCCTGGGTGAAAAGGTGGGTTGGGGCATCTAAGCCGGCTGCTGTCCCTTCATTTTGAAGACAGGTCCCCATCTTGGCCCAGTGCTGTCATGGAGTGAATTTTGGCCAGTTTTTCAAAGTACTAAAAGTAGCAATTTGGGTTTTTTACGGTGTATTTTCCTGCAACATTATGCAGTTTGATGTGATTCCCGATGTGCAGACACCTTTCCTGTCCGGCCCTTGGTCATGGGGATGACAGAAGGGTGCAGGTGGCATTTGGGATCCCCAAAACACCTGCAGGGATAACCAGGAGTGAAGGCTGGAGCCACCTCAGGTCTGAGAAGAATCTGGGGGTCTGGGTTTTCCTGGCACTATGCTGCGTGCTGGAGGCACATGCGGAGGAGAGCCCCATTTGCTCTGCCTGGCATGGGAGGGGTAATGCCTCTGGCTATACAGATCTGATAAAGCCAAAGCATGGTCTTCATCTGCACCGCCAAGTTTGAACATATATTAGATAAAAGAAGTTGTATTTATGGGGCTCTTCAGTATTTATAGGATCTGATATAAAAGTAAGTGCTGAGGGAGAAAAGGCAGAAAACATGGATAGGTGTTACACATGTACCACAAAATATCTCCTAGGACTCAAAACTTTTTTCTTTTGAAAGCACAGCAATGGTCACAGTAGAGACACCCCTGTAACTTCAATGGCATTTTACAGCTGCATTTAAATTATATGTATTTCTGTTCTTAGCCAAATTAATACATCGTTGTCTACATCTTGGTAGTTTGGGTTATTCAACCTGGAGAAGAGAAGGCTTCGGGGAGACCTTATTGCAGCCTTTCAGTACTTAAAGGGGTTTATAAGAAAGATGGGTACAGACTTTTTAGCAGGGCCTGTTGCAATAGGAAAAGGGGTAATGGTTTTAAACTAGAAGAGGGTAGATTTAGACAAGGGGTAATGGTTTTGAACTAGAAGAGGGTAGATTTAGACTAGATAGAAGGAAGAAATTTTTTATGATGAGGGTGTTGAACCTGGAACAGGTTTCCCAGAGAGGTGGTAGGTGCCTCATCGTGGAAACATTCCAGGTCAGGTTGGATGGGGCTCTGAGAAACCTGATCTAGTGGAAGATGTCCCTGCTCATTGCTGAGGGGTTTAGATGACCTTTAAAGGCCCCTTCCAGCCCAAACTATTCTATGATTCTATGATTCTGTGATTCTATGTTTCTGTGATCTTTTCCCAGATTGCTGCTGGTCAGATGAACAGCCTGTTTTATTAATCTATTTCTGCTCTGAAAAGCATCCATCCATTATTAATATTTCTTGTCTCCCAACAACTTTGGAGCTTACACCTTCTTCACTTAGCTTCTGATAATGTGTCTGGTGCAAATATCGTAGTAATTTCCTTCCTCCCTTTGATAGGACAAAGTAAGCTGCTAAATCAAGGGCCGCATGTACTCCTCTTCTATAAATTGCCTTGGTTGCCTGCTTCCCACTGGCAGCTGCCCGAAGCTTGCACCACAGGCACCCCACCACCTTCCGCCCATCCCAGACCAGCCTTATGTCTCCTCTAGTACTGTGGCTCTGTGCCTTTTCCTAATGTGAGGCATGTTTAGCATAGCTATAGGCTGGCTGGCGACAGGCAGAGAAAGGGCAACCCATCACCCGGCTGTAACAGTCTCTGAGCGGGCACGCTCCCACCCATTACCCTTGTAAAAAGCACATTTTTGCCCTCCATGCTTGACAGTGTGAGCTGACAAGTTGCTTAGGCAGTGGCTAAATGGCTTTTCCCTAGGAACAAAATGTTCAGAAGAAGGTCTCCTCCGCCCCAGGGAGCACAGGAGCACACTGTCCATGTCAGCCATCCTGTCCTTCCTCACTAGGCAAGGCAAGCAGCGGTCTACCTGCAAATCCTACTGCAAACTCTCCTGGTCCAGCCGTGTCAATGCTGCCCATGTGATGCATGACCAGACTACCAAATTGCAATGCTTCAGGGTGGGAAGGGCAGCATTTAAGTGGGTGCACCAGTGCTACCTTTTCCTCTCCTACCTGCCAATGCTCAATGTGCGGCCCTGTGCAGAGCAGAGTCACGTCTGGAAGGCTCTTTGCAAGAGCTCCCCCAAATTCTCAGTCCCCATTAGATGACACTGGACCTGTTGTTGCTATAAAAAGAATTCTTTGGTGGTTGCCTCTCAGCCGCCCAAAAACTGAAAGCCACTTTCATGTTTGCTGCGTTTTTTTCCTGATTATCAGAATTTAGTCTCCTCCACAGTGCTCTGTTTGGTATTTCCAAAATGGCATTAATAACCCGAGTGGTGAGAAATGTTGGAGCTGCTGGACTTGCTGCTCCATTGTGGGGAAGTGACTCTCTCCTGTCTCCCACCAAACATCCCACCTTCTGCAGAAATAACAGTTCTGCAACATGTAAGAACTTGGCAGGACACAAAGGGGATTGTGAAACATGCCCTCTTCCCCCTAATACTAAATTCCACCCAAACTCCCCTCCTGCTCCCCTGTGAAGGAGAGCAATGGTTCACAGTGCTGCCACCCACACTTTGATGAGACAAAATAGCCATCCTCAGGAAGATGCGCTTTAGAGTCTCCTGCCCATCTCACCAAGGCCATTGCCTATGAGAGCCTGGACAAAACCAGTGGCAATGATAGTCAAGTCAAAGCCCTGATCTCCAAGTGGCCATGGCCAGTGGAGAGCCACCACTGCACAGACCCTTGCTGCTGCTGGGCATGTGAGTACCTGCGCTGGGCTGGTTCATTACCTCTCACTTTTTTCTTTTACTAATTCTGTATTTCAGTAATTTTCCAGCCTATGATAAAAAAACCCAGCAACCAGAGACAAGAGGAAAACCTGGACTTTTTCTTTCCTCCCCTAATTTCAAGGAATACTGGTTGACCTGAAAAACAATTGCAGAGCAATTCTGAAATACTGTGCTGAGGCACGCAGGGGTGATGATGGGGAGGGAGGCAGTCAGGCCATCCCACAGGGCACTTCTGCTTTGGGCTGTGTATTGGGTTTGTGTGGCAAGGTTTTGGTAGTGGGGGGGGCTGCAGGGGTGGCTTCTGTGAGAAGCTGCTAGAAGCTTCCCCTGTGTCTGACAGAGCCAATACCAGCCAGCTTCGGGAGGGACCCGCTGCTGGCCGTGGCCGAGCCCATCAGTGACGGTGGTAGCGCCTCTGGGAGAGCAGAGTTAAGAAGGGGAAAAAAACTGCTGCACAACAGAAGCCAGATGAAAGGAGTGAGAACATGTAAGAGAAACAACTCTGCAGACACCCAGGTCAGAGAAGAAGAAGGAGGAGGAGGAGGAGGAGGTGCTCCAGGTGCCAGAGCAGAGATGCCCCTGCAGCCCGTGGGGAAGACCACGGTGAGGCCGGCTGTGCCTGTGCAGCCCATGGAGCTCCACGCTGGAGCAGGTTTCCACCTGAAGCCCGGGGAGGACCCCACACCAGAGCAGGTGGATGCCCGAAGGAGGATGTGACCCCGTGGGAAGCCTACACTGGAGCAGGCTCCTGGCAGTACCTGTGGCCCTGTGGAGAGAGGAGCACAGGCTGGAGCAGGTTTGCTGGCAGGACTTGTGACCCCATGGGGGACCCAGGCTGGAGCAGTCTGTTCCTGAAGGACGGCACCCGTGGGGGGACCCAGACTGGAGCAGTTCATGAAGAACTGCAGCTTTGTGGGAAGGACTCAGGTTGGAGAAGTTCGTGGAGACCTGTCTCCTGTGGGAGGGACCCCATGCTGGAGCAGGGGAAGAGTGTGAGTAGGAAGGAGCAACAGAGACAATCTGTGATGAACTGACCACAAGCCCCCTTCCCTGCCCACTGTGCTGTTCGGAGGGAGAAGGTAGAGAAACGGGGAGTGAAGTTGAGCCCGGGAAGAAGGGAGCAGTGGGGTGAAGGTGTTTTAAGATTTGTTTTTAGTTCTCATTATCCTACTCTGATTTTGATTGGTAATAAATTAAATTAATTTCTCCAAGTTGAGTCTGTTTTGACTGTGATGGTAATTGGTGAATGTCCTCCCTGTCCTGATTTTGACCCATTGTATTTTTCTCCCCCTATCCTGCTGAGGAGGGGAGTGATGGAGTGGCTTGGTGGGCATGTGGCATCCAGCCAGGGTCAACAGATCACAGGCTGCTGGGAAGCAGCTAGCCTTGGCTGTAGAAAATCTGAAGGGTCTTTTTGTTATGTTACTGTTTTTCTAATAAATGCCATGTTGCTTTGACCCCCTAACTGACGGTTGTCCAAATCATTGGGAGTGAGCTTCCCTGGTGCGAGCACACAGGCTGTTAATAGGACCATTTCACTGAGGGCTTCAAAGTTATTGATGTGTCCCAAACAAAAGTATTGATTGTGTTTGATTTAATAATCAAAATACTGATTATTAAAAGGAGGGGGGAAAAGACCAAGAACAAAGAAAATATGACCCAGACACTTTTCTATTCCTTTGCACTCCCTTTTAAGGAAAGAGAGCATTTCTTAAAAGAAAAAAACATGGCACTTGGAAACAAGCTGCAGCTTACGTGGCCTCCCATGTTATTGTGCAGCCGACATGCACGGTCCCTGCTGGGAGCAAGGAATCACTTGTGGGAATCGGTGGCTGGGGGAGCCTGGGCCAGAGGGAGCCCCTGGACCAGTGCAGGGTTGTTCCCTGGGACTCATCTGGGCAGGAGCTCACTCCATCAGAGGTCAGGTGAGAGCTGAAGCACAACGAGAAGATAAAAAGGCTGATGGAGTAACACTCACCATGAGAAAATGAGAAAGAAAATACAGGAAGATGCCACAGGTCTTGTAGTCCGTGGAAGAGAAGGTGAATGGGAGAATTCCTTATGGCCTATAGATAAATGCCTGGGATACATTCAGAGAGGAGTCAGTATGTCAATATTGAGAAGAAGCAAGATAGTCAAGTGGTTGAACTTCAGTTCCAGGCAGGCTGGGGATATGACTTCTTTACCCAGGGGAAGAGAATTCCTCAAATCCAGACTGAGTACTCTGCAAATAGAAATGCTGTAGGTCAACAGGAGGCTTCTGCACTCAGCTCTGGAGCTATCTGGCTCAAAATAAATCTACGTGAAGTTGGATATGAGGATGTAGGAGTCTCAGAGATTTCAAATTATGGGTCAAGCTTCAGGGCATAAATCAGGAAGGATTCCCTTGTTCCTTCCCTGTGTTCATTGCATAGCTGGACATGTATAGTGTAAGCAACTTGACAGAGTTGGGGATGTTTGTGTCCCTCTGAATCATCAGGTCTTGACAGGATTCAATTAGTCCGGGCATTTAAGAAGAGCTCCTGTGTTCCTTTCTCATAGGGACAGAAGTTACTGGTCATATATGACTTTGGATGCCACTGAGTGCCTCAGCTTCCATTTTGTCCGATCAAGACTGAACTCTGCTACTCTTCCTAGTTTTCTCCAATCTTTTGTTCTCGTCAGGTCAGGCTCCAGCCCTACAAATACTTAGGCACAAACCTTTATTGCACATCAAACAGCCGCTCTGCACAACTGCTCTGGGCAGATGAAAGCACATCCTGAAGCCTTTGAAGAACTGAGACCAGAGGTCCTGGAGGGCAGACACTCTCAGCTGTCTTTGTAATTCCAGTCAATCATTAGGCAGTCCTACGGCATGAAAAATACTAACAACTGGTGGTCAGTGTTGTGTATATTCCTGCATTGTCTCTTTTTTCTAAACGTTTTAGAGCAGCACTGCTATTCAGGAGAGCTGCAGCAAAAGCTGTTTACTTTCCAAGTGCAGTAATTTCTCCTGTCAGAAGGAAAGTAATGAAGGAGAATGAAGCCAGGTAGTTTCAATAGCAGTAATTGCTAGCACGACAGCCATCTGCAGAAGGCAAGGGGAGAACTGCCGCTGTGCTGAGAGCTGCTCCAGCCACCGGCAGCGATGTGGCCATGTCCTCATTGCTGGGGGTTCGCTCTGGTTTCACATCAGGCTTACATGGGTCTCTGATCCCAATGGGCCTCTCACACCACCCTTTTCTTAAGTGACTAGTGATTTTAGGTCTCAGGTTGGTGCTTTAAGGGAGTGGGGCAAGCCAGGTTTTCTTTAAGCCCAGTTTGTTTTAAAGAAGTATTTATGAGATGCTCTAAATGGTTTGTCACCTTTGGAAAGCCAAAGATGTCCTGCTAGGCCATATCTCCACCCTGCCATGGTGACTCTGTTTGCAGGACCCCAGCTAGACATTTTAAAGGTGTACTTTGTATTTCCATGGGACCTACAAAGGGCTGACAGTCATGTAGACACACTTTCAGCGTGCACTTGAAGACAAAAGTTGGTAACTGCCAGATGACTATAAAACTGATTGAACAAAGTGATTTTTAATGATAGTAATTTTCTGTTTTAATGCATAATAGGAGACTGTACTCTAGATCCTGTTAACAGAAGGTACATGGAAAAATGATCACATACGTTTTAGACGCAGAGGCTGTCTCTTCAGTGTAATAAAACAGACCAGAGACCATTACCTGGCCCCAAGGCCAGCAGGTGCAGCACAGCTCATATCTGCACTGCTAAATTCACTTACTCTCCAAATTGGATCGATGTCTCCACTGTAAATACTGTGAAGGGTGCCAGACCTATGCTGACCCTGAACTGTGTTTGGGAGAGCACAAGTGGCCGGAGGTCCAGCATCACTGAGGAAATGTCCAGGTTGGTCCAATGCTTTGAAGATGCCTGGAGACCGTGTGGGTTGCGGATGGAGGTGAGGTGTTACGATGCATACATGACCTGCTTAATTTAAATGGTGTGGCCACGCTGTCTGAACTGGTGTGTCTTTTCGTCCTCCCCTCCAGCCTTCTCCATGGCTGGGCACAGTTCATGCTGCACATACATGTGTATGAGCAATGTGGACGCTAAGTGAGACTTTGCTGAGATCTTAATTGACCGTTGAGCTTTAGCCCTCCATATCTGTGTAGTTACATCCTCTGGGCTATGTCTGTGAGAGTGCACTTGCCTCTGGCGAAGGGCTGGTGTGCATGTTCTGCGGTTCACTTAATGCCACCTTCCGCTACTGTCATAACTCCAGCTGGGCATCAGGCAACGTCGCTCATCCATGCATGTTTGCCCCAGGCTGTCTACCAGCACACTGCGACCTTGCCTTGAATCAGATACATGACTCAGGGAAGCATTTTTGCCCGGGTTCTCCTTATTTTTGTCAGGCTTTAGGTGCAGTTAGGGCAGGACGAAGTTCCCTGAGAGATTTTGAATGAGTCTGTTATGGGGAAGAACTTCTGGGGGGTGGGAAAATCTCTCAAGTGCAGACTAGGTATTAGCTTTTTCCTGTTGTTTCTGCAGAGGCTTCCTTTAGCTGCCTGCTGGCTTTCAGAAAGGAAATTTGCCTATGTTTTGACACAGCAATATGAGTTGTAGAAGAATGGTGCAAGCTCCCTGCTGTGAATACACCAACTTTTCTAAACATCCTACTTCCAACAGCATACTTCAGGGACTGTTTTCTGCCATCGCCTGCAGTTGCAACAGCATCTTCAAGAAGCACTTTCTAAACCCCACTTTTCATAATTTCATAAGAAAAAAAGATCCAGTTGCCAGTTTAACTAACCTTACCTGTGTCCTTCAACAAAAAACACTTGGGAGTTCTTCTGTATTGAACATAGCTTAAGTATATGAAAACAGAGGCCAGAGCGCTCATTTCTTCTTTTTGGAGTGAATGAGTAATGTGAGCATATTCAAAAGCATCAGAGGCTTGAATCAGAACGATAGTAATGAACATATCCTCCATGCTAAGAGGCTGTCTGTGGTAAGTCTCTTTTCATTTTCTTCTTTGAAACCCTCTTCATGTTGAAAGGAAGGAACTGGTGCGGGGGGTTGTGCTGCGTGCAGCTGCAGGGCCAGTGCTTGCTGGGTAGCTGCAGCTCATTTCTCCTGTGACTGGACACTGAGCACTGCTGAGTGGCATCCCCTCCCATTGCCCCTCACACAGAGGAAGGAATCAAAAGCACTTTCCAAGGTCGTCAAGACCATGGGCTGGCCCTGACCGCCTATGCCAACCCCGTGGCAGGCTGCAGCGTGCCTATGGCTCTGCTGTGGTGCCAGCCCCAGAAACAGAGAGAGCAAGGCCAAAAGGGACTGTGAAATCACTGGAGGACACCTAAGCATCAAGTTTTACACTACACACAGTCACCTGAGCTTTGGGCATCGTTATTTGTGTTTCGTTCAACTGATTATGCCAGAGATATGCCTAGGCACAGAAGGGGTACTTCTCTGACCAAACGTCACCCCAAGCTCCCTGTATGGTCACCAGAGAAAAAATGGTACAGAGGTACTTCAAGGGTGTGATTCATCTCCTCATGAGGATGAAGTGTCCATCTGAAGAAATTAACTGCACATGGAATTGCCTGTTGCTGTCCAGAGTCAGAAAAGTTCCTAGCTGACATGTAGCTGTCCCCATCAGAGGACAGCTAGGGGGATCTCGCCCCAAAAAGGCAGAGACCTGCCACTTTGCTCCATATATTCTGTTAAATATTTATGTCTAAGAAGAATTTGTCTAGCTTGAGATGCCCATTGCTGGGTCTTCTTATCCCTGCCTTTGTTAGGTTAAAGCATCTTTTAGTATCCTGGTCTTCTTCCCCCGGAAAGTCTCTCTGAAGCCTAGACAAACATACATGACATGATCCGTTAGTCTTAGGTGGAAAAACCAACCTCATTCTCTTAAAAAGAACCTTTTCCTTTTCATGTGGGAAGGTGCCCACAGGAGCTGGGTGTTGCCATCGCTGAAGCTTTTTTACACCTTTGGCAAGATGGGCTCCAGCGCAGTGGGGCGCAAGCTGTCTGGATGGGGCCTTGGAATAACTGGACTCCCCAGGAAATGTTAGGGTCACTGCTGGTTTCTGAACTCCTTTAGGAAAGCAAATACATATTTGACTGAAATAAAAAACCAAGCTACTGCTGTCAAGTTTTTTTTTTTTTCTTATATTAAACAAGTGTTTGATTTAAAAAAAAATCTGACAGATGGCAGGGCTGTACCTAATGCAAGACTGAGCACTTCTCCAGTGAATTTAAGGTGGTTTGCAAGAGATTTTAAAAGACAGGAATTGAAAGATCCAGGCATTATTGAAGATATATAAAAGAAAACCCTTTTCTTTTTTGCTTTTAATGTCATTGGAAAAGTTTTCTTCTCTTTTCCTAATTTCTTCTTAGCTTTGCAGTGTGGGGCCATGCCTAGTTTATCGAGAGACTTCCTGGGTATCTGTGCAGGTACGTCTGGTGTATCCTTCCTCTGGCGACCAGTCAGCGGATAAGGCAAGGCAAGGCGTTGGGTGCAGCGCCTGCGACCCTCAGCCCTAGCTGGGGCAGGAGTCAGGGGAGCGATGAGGGGACACCAGCTCCAAAGCCGATCCTGGGAACAGTATGGCTCCAGCAGCAATGAACCTTCTGTTTCTCTCCCTTTTCCCATTTAAAATCCCCTGGTTTTGCTTTTGGCCACCATATTGTCCCACCAGCAATCAGCACCAGAGCTCCCATCACACGGGCAGCCAGAATTTTAACATGGCAAAAAAAAAGTAAGGTGACATCTCTGAGGCCCAAATTTCATGTAAAGAATATGGAGACTTTTGTAGCTATAAATAGGCTGTGACTCATTTCTAGAACATATAAATGAAATAATTCTTTCTGCAAAACAGCACAGAGAGCCTTGGATCTTGGACACATTATTCACTTGTTTATGTTTGAGGTCTCCTGTGGTCTTTTCCAGATTGGAGATGACTGAGCCAGGCACAATCATTCACTAGGAGACTTCTGCCTTAACCCTTTCCCGCTTTTTTTCTTTCCCCCTCCATGCACATGGCAAACGAGGTTTGGACAACCCACCAGCTGACCCCTGCCTGCCATCTCTTCTCCTTACTTCAGCCTGGTGGTGGTGGACACGTTTCCTGGACTGAAGCATTGGCATGAAGTAAATTGACACAGATGTGCAATGGAGGTGGTTATTTTCATATCCCTTGATGATTTACAGGGAATTCTGCTGTGGGTATGAAAAAGGAAGGGTAACTATGCAACAGAATTGCTGAGGTGGTGAACCCAACACAACTCAGCAACATTTTCTTATAAGCTAGGTGTTGTGGTTTAACCCGACAGGTAGCCAAAAGTACCCCACAGCCATTCACTCACCCTCCCCGCCTGCAGTGGGATAGGGGAGAGAATCAGAAGAGAAAAAGGATGTAACTCGTGTGTTGATAAAGACAGTTTAATAGGATGGGGCGGAGGGGGAAGATAAGAGAATATATAAAACAAGTGATCCACAGGACAGTGGCTCACCATCCACTGACCGATGCTGGCCCCTCCCTGGCCAACTCCCCCAGTTTATGTACTGGGCATGATGTCGTATGGTATGGAATGTCCCTTTGGCCAGTTGGGATCAGCTGTCCTGGCCGTGTCCCCTCACAGCTTCCCCTGCACCCCCAGCTTTGTCGCTGGCAGGCCAGAGCACGGGAAGATGAAAAGTCCTTGACTGCTCAGCAACAACTGAAAACATGTTTTTCATGTTTTCAAAACTGATTTTCAAAAATCAACATTTTTTCATCCCAAATCAAACACACAGCCTCATACTAGATTCTATGAAGAAAACTCTATCCCAGCTGAAACTAGGGCACTAGGCAAGCTTGCAAGCCCTCTGGAGAGTTTGAGTTGATGTGGGGTTTTGCTTTGACATTCTGTAGATTTTGATGCTTTTTCTATAGAGGCAACTGAAAAGAAATGAAATGTGGCTGTTTAAACTGAATTTCCCATATACATGGAAAACTCTTTCATGCACAAACGTTGAGGCAAGATTCTTACATAGAAAAATAAAGAAAAGAAAGCAAATCCTTTCAGCCCTGAAACTTGGAGGTGCGGCCTTGTATGCAGGAGGAGAGAGGTGGAGGTGACCTTCTTTGCACACGAGAGGAGAAAGGTGGAGGTGACTGCACCAGTGGGAAGGAGAGGGGCAAGTGCAGCCTCTCCCCGCCTTGCTGGGGGTTTCTCACCCCCTGGGACACTTGCCTGGAAAATGGGCAGAAGATCCAGCCCTACGATTTATGGGTGTCTCTGACTCTGTAGAGAACGTCGTATCCTTTCGCTGTAGACTGGAGAGCTGAGTTGGTCTTTTGGATGACTTTGTGCCAAAATAAATCTATCGATAGCAGTGGGAATACACCAATAGTTAGGTGGGATGTTTTTTAAAAGTTTAATAAAGTAGATACTGGGAGTAAAATAAAAAAATTTTCCCCAACCAGTGGTTTGGGAAAAAATACAGCTCTTTTTCTGTGTCTCTCCCATGCCTTCCCCTCAAGGAGGTTTTGGTAGGACGTTGGCTGGGACCTTATTTTCATTTCCATCGGGAATGTTTTTTAGCTGTGTAAATAGCCCAGGAGTTTGGGAAACTGCTTTACTATTTCATCCTATAACTAACAATGGGAACCCTTTGAGAATCGTACGAGCCTTGGTGGAGTTCGCATGACTCCTGCCACGCGGGATTAGCCGCCGTGCTCAAATATTTATCCTGACAGTGCTTCTCCCCAAGGAGCAGCTGGCTGTGTGCTCTGCAAAGTGCTGGCCAGCCACGGGGGCAGAAAGGTAGCCGAGGCTGGAGCTGCCGGCATCGGGGTGCCCACAGAGCCAGGCTATGAGGAGAAAAGCTGCTTTGCGAATATGATCTGGGCTGACCTGAGTTTATTCTGTCACAGTGAATTCAGCATCAAATTAAAATGAGAAAGCAGAGCCGCTGCACTGTATGTAGAATTGGCCAATTCCAGCGTGTAATAGGTTAGCTCAGCGCAGTCACACTTTGCCTTGCTTGGTGGGTGTGGGTCCCAATTTGTCTTTATTTTTATCCCCTTTATTTTTATTCTGCCTTCACTCTTCCCAGCCTGTGTTTTATAGTCTGTGCCTCTGGATTGATTGCACGGAGTCTGCCCCATAGAGCTGGGCAGAGTGCAGGCTGAGCCTGTTCAGCATGTATAGATATTTTTAAATGATCTGCTAACAAGAAAAGTGAAAGCTCAGCCTCTATTTGCTGACAAACATTCAACATAAACTATTCTGAGAGTTTCTTGTTTCACACGGCTGACAGTCATGGAAAGATGACACATTTCAGAGATGCGTCCTTAGGAATACAGGCACTTTATGGCATCTTCTCTGTGTGTAAGGCCTATTAGAAGAAAATAGGATACAGACAACTACCTGCATAAGTCAGTTTTCAAAATGGGACCCAGACATCTTAAATCAGCATGTAAATATCTTCATAAATCAGGTAGCATGTTATGGCTCTGAAAAGCTTTATAAATTAGTTTGGAAATAGACAACAGCTGAAATAGAAACAGCGGCACACTGTGGGGAATGTATTGTAGCTGCCTTGTACAAAGCATTTCTATCCCTCTGACAGCGATCTCGGTGTCACACATGACCTTGCTGAAGTGGGTATGAAGGATAAGATCAACTTCTGTCGCGGTGGCAGTATCCCTGTCATCTAAGGAGAAGTTCCTTACTCAGCTGCGTTGAGGAATGTGCTGTTACTGGTGGTGCTCCGGGAGGAGAGGTATGGAGCCTAAGTGCAACTCATGTCTGAAACACAATTTGAAGAGAAGCAAAAATGGCCCAATTTTACAAAAATTGAGCAGTTGACCAGCTGAGAAGGGAAGCACCTCACAAGAGCTTGGTGGTGGTGGATGAGTGGTTCTTCTGCAAGGACCATCGCAGCACCAGGCCTGAGTGACCCAGCTGGGAACTTCACCACGTTTGAGCGTGGCTAAGCCCAGGACCTGGGGCATGCCATGCTGCCCAGGAGCAAACTCTGCTGCTCCAGACAGGGAAATGTCTGTGCCTTGACGTGACAAGATGCCATCAATAGCAAGTGTACCTCTTGGTGCAGTCCGTTGGTGATTTTGGAGCACGGTTGTGTTGAGGAAGGTGGCTTCTTTGTGAAGCCCAAGTGAGAAAACAGCATGTGAGACAGGGTGAGCCAAGGGCAATATGTTGTCACATAACGTGCCTATTTCTTTTTGCTCCTCTGTTTATTTTTTTGAGCCAAGAAACACAGACAGTAGGTTTGACTGACTGAAGTAGAGGAGTCTTTTTGTAACATCCCCTCACTACAAGAAGGACCTTGAGTTGCTGGAGCGTGTCCAGAGAAGGGCAACGAAGCTGGTGCGGGGTCTGGAGCACAAGTCTTATGAGGATCGGCTGAGGAAACTGGGGTTGTTTAGTCTGGAGAAGAAGAGGCTTGAGGGGAGACCTTATTGCTCTCTACAACTACCTGAAAGGAGGTTGTGGTGAAGTGGGTGTTGGTCTCTTCTCCCAAGTAACCAGTGATAGAACGAGAGGAGATGGCCTCAAGTTGCACCATGGGAGGTTTAGACTGGATATGAGGAAACATTTATTTCCTGAGAGAGTGGTCAAGCATTGGAACAGGCTTCCCAGGGAGGTGGTGGAGTCACCATCACTGGAAGTGTTCAAAAAACATGTGGATGTGGCATTTCAGGACATGGTTGAGTGGGCATGGTGGTGTTGGGCTGATGGTTGGACTTGATGACCTTAAAGGTGTTTTCCAACCTTAATGATTCTGTGATTCTATGATTCTGCCCATGCATAAAGAGCGACAAAACAGGACAACATGTTAAAACCTTCCTGCCAAAAGGTGAGGTCCCAGCTCTGGTGTGTGTCTGGGAGTGACACGCTGTTATTAGGAATGACTGAACTCAGCCCTGGAGGCCCCAGCTCTGGTGTGTGTCTGGGAGTGACGCGCTGTTATTAGGAATGACTGAACTCAGCCCTGGCTTTGCTGGATTTAGACACAATAACTCCACCAAGCCCAGCAGGCAGTATTGAAAATCCTGGCCCATAAGTAATATCAATAATGAATACTTCTGGAATTTTGTCTAAGACAAGCTATCCTATTAGAATGCATGGCTATATTCATTTACGTGTTTATATCCCATACTTTTCCATCTCTCAAGACAATGGATTTACATGGCATATTTCTCAGACAGGAAGATGGTTTTTCGGCACCAAAGAAATGTGTGCAGTATGTAAAGATCACTGAATATACAACCAAATTACATTTCCCTTCAGAGTAGTATCAGAATGGCACCAGATAACAGAACAGGTTTAGTTCAGGAAATGAATGATGGTTTATGTAATCAAATCTGCAAGGGAGATTTGGCAAGAAGGATGCATACAGACAAACTATTGCTGAGTCTGGACATGGCATTAAGAACATTAATTTTTAAGTTGTGGGGGATCACTAAAGATCCACAGGAGAGGAAGAGGGCACACAGCGTCCATTTATTTAAATCAGAGCCAATACTAACAGAGACACAGATTCTAATACTAAGTCAAAACATTGGTGCATTATTTATGCAAAGGAGTTAGTGTTGCTGTCTTTGTGGTCTTATGGCTCCTTATTAAATACACTCAGGGTTCAGTACTGCAGGTACTGCAAGCTCCAGATAGCCTCAGTTAATGCATTTGTTAGGGAGAGGCAATGAAGGCACTTTATTGCTTTGGAGAGCCGAGTCCTACTAGCAGGAGTGCTGCTCCTAACTGCAGGTGCTTCCTGGGCTGAAGAAGCACTCCGGTTGCTTTGCACACACATGGGCAACCATCCAGCCATGTAAAATCACATTTTAATGCGTTATACCACCAGAATGTCTTCCTCAGGGAGGAACCTTCCTCCCACCCCTCCCAAACCCAACATTTTCTACCAATCAATCAGCTTGATTATACTCAAACCCCAGTTTCATAGTCTCACTCTCCGATCCTGAAGATTTTGTGGTCTCCAAGTGAATTCTAACAAAATACACCATATAAAACAAATGGGTAGTCCTACAGGAACATTTCTCTCCTGTTTCCCAAGAATGGGGACTGTTATCCACAGCAGTGGGTAACATCTTTGCCAGCTCACACAGAGCATTCCCAGCCCTGCACTGGCCACATGCTTTATTTCTGTGATGCAAAGAGGAACCACACATTTCAAATGAACGCTGTGTGCTCCCTGCAGCCCTAGGAGGATGAGAATGGATGTCCTGGTCCTCTGACCTTCATCCCTTCTTCCAGACTGCAGAGCGAAAGGGGTGTCTTTGGGTCTGCAGGAGAAAACTGTACCTGGGGTCTCCCCAGGCAGCTGGTTATTATCACTCCGAAAGGCAGCTGGGAGAGGTTGGGTGGTCTCCACTCTTGGAGGTTTTTCAGACCCAAACAGGCAGAGCTCTGAGTAACCTGGCCTGATCTCAGAGCTGACCCTGCTTGAGCAGGGGTTGGACTACAGAAGTCCCGTGTCTCTTCCATCCTCAGCTATCCTCTGATCCTATGAAACAAGCTGTGTTTTGGAAGTATACAGAAGAGATTTTTGAGAACCCTAGGTGCTGTGTTCATAAGCTTTTGATGGGAAGCACAAGGCTTGAGTCAGACCCAGTCTGTGCAGCTGCATGCTCAGAGTAACATCACTGACATTAACTGCTGTGCAGCGTCCACTTGGTACCTGCGTATTGTTCGGACTTTATGTTGAAGTATGTGACAAAGTGGGTGTGCTAAAGAAGAGCGGTTTTTCAATGATTTACAGCTGACTGATCAAGAGTTTGGAAGGGAAGTTCAGGATCCATTTGTAACTGCAGCGGGCACGCGGTGCTCCGAGTCGGGGAGCAAAACACAAACGCTGGGGCTGGTATTGATCCAATATTCCCACCACCGCTCCTGTCCACACGCAGCTGCTGCCTGAGCCTGGGCTTTGGCAGCCTCCCCCGGCATCGGCTGGGCTTCACAGGAGGTGACCGCGCGAGGACACACGCAGCGGAGGAGCGTTCACCAGGGCACCACCAGCATCACTGCTTTTATCTTACCCTGGAGACACTCACTGCTTAGCCCAAAAATCAGGCGCCTCACCTCGATAGTATTAGGGAGGAGGAAAGCTGGAGATGTGAATGGTTTTGTGTTTAAGCAGGGTGGCGTGGCAGTAAGACAAGGTGCGTACTTCAGGGAAAAATACATTACAGTTTGTGTTTCCCCATTAGGATTCCATGGAAAGAAGCAGTGCAGAATACGTACTAGCGTTATAACACACCATAGCATCTCTCTCCCTATTTAGAGAGTGTGCACTGACAGTATTAATTTTTACTCTATGAACCTTGTAGGCACAATACATTAAAATTTTTGAGAAACTCTGCTTTCTCTGACTCAAAAAATACATATATTCGGGGCTCTGCCCTTCAGATTTCAAAAATTCCTGTAATATGGACTTAAAGACAAGTTAAAAATAACACTACATTTCCAGCCGCAAGATTTTAAGAATCAGATGTCACCCCGCCCGACCTCAGTTAAGTCAGGCAGAATCTGCTGAAGCAGCTGGATGGGATCAAGCAGGGTGTGAAAATCTGTATTCTAGCGCCGGGCAGAGAAAAGATCAGTTGGAAATTTCAGCGTGAAGCTGGTTCTGTATGAAGTGGAGAGTTTCAAGTGTGAATGTGTGTATGTGTTCGTGCATGTGCTGGGGAAAGTAGGGTTGGCAAGGGAGACAGAGGCGAGCTTTGTGTTCAGTGCTTCCTCTGACACAGCTCAGCCTGTTCCCTATCTCCCAGTTTCACTTCTGAATGTGCAGGAACATGCGGTGGCTCCTTTTTCCCACTATCTTCATCATCCCTTGTACGCAACAGGTAAGTTCATTAAAAAGAAGAAAAAGATTTCTCCCTTCCTCACCCTGTCCCGGTTTAAAGTTTTTATTTGCTTAATGACAAAATAAATTTTAGAGAAGCAAATTCCTCATAAAGAATAAGGAGCCATTCCCTACTCCTGAGTAAATTTCATTTGCAGCTTATTTACTGCATCGGTCCTGATTTTGGTATTTTTTTTCTCTCTAATCGGTACATTAATATGACTCGGTGGGAAAAAAAGTGTTAGGGAAGCTTAAATTGTCAGTGACTCTGCTTTTTTTTTTTTTTTTTAAGCACAGATGGTTATCCGATGCAGTAAGAAAGTAAACAACCTGTCCATGCTCATATTCCATATATATATGTGTGTGTATATATATACACATGTATATATACACAGTGATGTGACTCCTGACATCTGTAAAAGGCTAGTTTTACAGATGAGAAAGGCACCTGGGCTGTGTTATGCTTTGTCTCTTATGAGAAAATTTTAAGTGATAGCTTTTGCTGAAGGTATTTGTGTCAAGGCCGATTTCATTATTTATTTACTTAATTTTGAAAATTCACTTTATGTGTGCACAGTGTATTTTGCCTTTACAATCAAGATGAATGTCAAATGGCGAATTTTCAAATGACTGTCTCCCTCTGCTAACTTTCTGCATATTTAAAGCCAGACTAAGGTAACCGAACATTAGCAATCATATATTGCCTACTTTTGCTCTTTGCTTATTTATGCCATACAGACCCTGTTCAAACTTTAAAACATAAGAAAACAAACAACAACACATGAAGGGTTCTTACACAATGGTCTCATTTTCTGATCTGCCCATAGGATCAGGAAAAGTATGCAGTGGTCTTGTGTGATGTGGATAGCTTTGGTTATAGAAACTTTGGGACGGAAGAATTAGGAAAATATTTGGCCTGTAAACTTTACAAGGAAAATTTAAATTTTCTTTGTAACTTAATCGATTTTTGAAGATTTTTCAGGTAAACCAAGCTAATTCCACAGTTAAAGTAATTCCACAGTTAAAACTGTACGGATATTTGCCTGATGGTGTTTTTCTTACTGGGAAACTTTGTAGTCTCACACCTTTCAGGTGACATCTTAAAAACTAAAAAAAGGAGATAAAAATCACTTGCTTAGGTAGAATTCTGTAGGTTTAAAGCATGTTTTAATTTGTGATACAAATTAAACATACTGGTCAAAGAACATCGATTATTTCCTGCGACACATACCCATTTTGAAATGCAGTATCTGGTTTAAACCACATAACCTCATATAGCTGGCACAATTCCTAATAATAATACTCTGCTTAAAAAGAAAAAAAAGCAGCAAGAAAGTGAGTTTGCTAAACCAACCATACAGTCTGGACCATGGCTAAATGTACGGGAACACCTGTGTGTCTTGTTTCCAGAATAAGCCTTTAAGAAGGCTTTACGCTCCAATGCACATGTTCATCAAATTAACATTATGGTTTATAGGAAAGGCTTAGATGCCTAAAAGAAAAAGTAGACTTAAGTTAGTTGTTTCTATATTGTTGCTGGATTTAGGTAAAAAGGATTAGAAGAAATTCTTTATCAGCAAATTATTAACAACACATTTATGAAACTATCTTCAGGATGTTGCGTGGAATACCACGTGACATTGTTTAATTATTCATTTATTACATGAATTGCCTCTGTGAATTAATATGTATCTTAAAAATCATTCAGCCAAAGGAACTTGAAAGCTACTACTTTGGAGCTTCATTAATAGCTGTGGACTGAGATATCGTAAGTAGAGTTGTAAATGACCATGAAAAATGGAAATTAGCGGTTGGAAAAAGCCGTTTAAAAGGTCATTTACTGCTGCATGCGATTAGGCCAGCTCAATTATGCTGCAAGAGCTTTCAGGCGGTGAGACATATGAAAAACTGAATTCTGCAGATACTTCTAGTTTGAAAGTTGAACCGAACTGAAACCCAGCAGAGCTACCCCTTCCCCAGCTTTCCCTTAGCACCTCTGCCGCAGGCTGTTTCTGCATCAGCAGAGCCTTGCAGTTTGGAGGAACAGAGGGAAACTGATTGGTGGGGCTTCATGTGCCCAGAGAAAATCTAGGCTTTTTTTTTCCTTTTTTTTTTTTCTTCTCTCTCTCTTTTTTTTTTTTTTTTCCTCCTGCAAGCTAGGTAGTGACACTGGCAACTGATGAGGGACTGGGTCCTGACTTTCCCTCTTGCTCTTTGGGCAGTCAGAGCTGCTTGATGAGAGCAGCTCCCAAGCCTTACATTGTACTAATGGCCAAGGGCTGTGTGTGCCCCCGCTTAACTATGGATCCAGTCATCCGCAATGAATAACTATATCACGATCTGCATTTCTGCTGAAATCAGCAGCCTGAAAAGATGTAACGCTAAGATCTAAACTGTTATGTTTTAGATGTAGTTCTTCAAAAAAGCAGATGGAATATAGCTATCACAAATAGATCCTTTCACTCTTTGTGCTGAGTTAATCTTCCCCCATGCCTCAAGAATTACTTAGGACTTCCTTTTCTTAAAATAAAAAAAGAAGAAAAAAAAAAAAAAGACATGAATTCTGAGACAGAATGTGGAAACCTGCAAATTCTGGCTAGACCTTGGCTTCCTACCGCTGATACAGATCTCTTTTAGAGACACATCTTTGCCCTGTAAGACCTAGACTCAATGAACGCTTACTCACGTAAATAGATACACTCTTAGAAAATGACCTATTAAGCTCAGTGCAACTACTAGACTCCCTTGTTAAGATTCAATTTTTGCATCTAGTGCAAGAGAATCTATAAATACTATAATGCGCCTTCCCAAACAGCTACTCAAATTTTGGAGCAAAAGGAAGGAACACTCAAAAGAGGTTTACTGTTTTGCCATCAGAAGTGGCACACAGGGCAGTGGCTGGCTACCAAACAGTGGGAGGAATCAAAAGTTAATTAATATGATAGGAATTTTGTGGGAAGGAATATTTAAAATAAATCCACTATCGACTTTAAAACACTTTCTTCCTACTTGAGCTCTACTACAGGCTTTGTTCTATTGAAGGCAAAGGAAAGACCCATGCATTGTGTTTCATACAAGCAGTAGGCCTGGTGGAACCACACCTCAGCGCATGGCAGTGACTGAGGAAATTGGTCTTCTGTCTCCTACCTAAACATCACAGCTTCTCACTTTTTGGATCCTGTGAGATGACAAATGTTAAGTTCTTCATAAAACTTCACCCTTTTTTTCTATCCCAATTTTGTTTTATGCTATCCCAGCTACACACAATGCATTTGTCTCTCAAAACATCCCACTGTGTATAAGTTTTTTCACAGCCCGCCACTGAAGCCTGGAGAAAAACCTTCAGGAACCGGTGAAGTCCACCAGCGCAAGGAGCTTTGTCACTGGCCGTGCAGATGCCCGCCTGTGCCAACCTGCTCCCCCGGGGTAAGCTTGGTGAAGGACGGTTGTGGCTGCTGTAAGGTCTGTGCCAAGCAGTCAGGAGAGACCTGCAATGAAGCAGACATCTGCGACCCCCACAAAGGCCTCTACTGCAACTACTCGGAAGACGAGCCTAGGTATGAAACAGGCGTGTGTGCATGTAAGTGGTTCTTTCACGTTCTCTTCTTGAAAACCAGGAGGGTGGGACAGCGCAAGTGAATGGCTTTGGAGGAGAACGGCTTGCTGGTGCTGCGCAGCTCCGTGCTAGGCAATTTACACTAATTCAGACTTCAACTGCTCAGTTGGAGGATCTGAGAGCAGAGCCGGGACTGTCTTAAACTTACCTGCGTATGCATTAGTGAAACTGGTTCATTGGGCACAAGCCTGTTATTTGAAGTCATGTTGATGACTGATTTAAAGTTAGGTGGCTGTAGTTATCACTGAGCATAAATAAAAAAAGATTGCTTGGGCTGGGAAGAACTGGAAGCTGCGGGTGCGGTAAGTGCTGATCGCATTTTCGCGCTCTGTAAGCAGGAACCGCGTGCTCCTCCTGTGTAAGTAACTGTTGTTTACCATTTGCAGATCTGATAGCTGTAGGATGTGAGCTCAATGGAGTTTATTATCTTAACGGGCAGACCTTCCAACCTAACCCACTTTATAAGTGCCTGTGTGTCAGTGGTGCAATTGGATGTACACCTATATTCACACCAAAATTAGCAGCAAGTCCCTGCGCCAGGGTCACAGCCAGAAGGAAGCCTGGACAATCCATCTGCGGGCCTGGACAGCACAAGCAGCTTCAATCAAGAAACTACAGGGTGATGTCAGGTGTGCCTGGCTACGCTGGTAAACTTCTCCATACATGAGCCTTGCTGCACTTCGTGTCCCCAGGTCCGGTGGCCAGGCAGGCAGCACATCAGCAATTTCTCAGTTCTTGCTCAAGGCCATTGCCAGGGTGACTGGTCTGTCCCAATTACCCCTCTTACTTGTAGGGTCACAGACTCTTTTCTCTAAACCTGATGAATATGTAAAGCAAAAAGCCTTTTGGCTTCTGTCACCAGGGAATTGGCCAAAGCTACCTTCAACCCATCTTTCTGCAGAGGTTTACGACCCATTAGGGCTGCTGGTGGACAGCCATTGTGCAGCCTGGGAGCCATCTCGCTTTCTCTCGCTCTGTGGTGGTAGGGAGTCTTGGTTTTCACATATACATATTAACATGTTGCAGCCCTCTTCTTTCAATAGAAAGCAGAAGAATTATACAGACTGCCTTGTGGGTTTAATCAATTCACAGAATTTCAGGTCACTGCCAAGGACAACCCTCCCCCTGATTTCTTCTCTATGCAGTCTGATCAAAACCATACAACAGTTATCCAGGCAGTTCTGCCAGGGTCGGTTGATACTCTCTTTAACCTCATTCTTGCTCTGCTGCTAACACTGTAGTTCTCTTTTCCACCTTAAGGAAGCACCACTGCCAGAAGCAGCTATCCTTGCCCTTCCCTGGCCACCGCTGCCTGCGCTTGTGCTGTCTCCTTCCCTGTGCATGTGCAAGTTTCCACGGTGAAAATAATCTTCGTTACGACTAATGTGGCTACCAGAGAGCCGAGCCATTTATTTGGTAGCAACTCGAATTATGGGGAAATTATGGCCTGAATCATCATCATGGTTCAATAAAATAAAACTAAAAGGCTCACAAAGCTTATCAAAAAACCTTCAAAAAAGACTGCTGAGTAAATAGGTAGATGCACATAGGTCTACTTTATCTGCAGATAAGTAGACCCGCTTACAAAACCTGAAGTTCAGTTTGGGCAACTTCTAACACGTTAGCAAGTTAGCAAAAATAAAAAAAGATCATCTTTACTTCAAAATTATGATACAATACCAATAACTAGTGTCAAAGCCTTTTTACAGAAATATACTTAATGCTGTGTATAAAAACACACTCAGAAAGGCAACCTACTTCAAATGCCAATCTGATCAAAGAGAGAACATAACACATTGAAAACAATGGCAACCAAACCATTTGACCCTGTAAAATATATTAATGGGTTCTCCACGTATTTGTGAAATACGTGGAGAACAGCATTAAGCCATTTACTTTGTAGCACATCAATGGATCGAAGAGCTGAAGTCCAAACTTCAGTAACTCCTTCCGTGAGTAGACTGCAGCACCATACCTTACAGCACTTACGTACTCAGGAATTTGAATCGACTGCACACCACCACCTTGAGGAAAGCCACCCAGCTTGCAAAGCACACTTCCTACCTGCCTTTTGGTTCAGGGACCCAACGGCCTGTCCCTGTGGTGGCTGTAGCTGAAGGATGCTATTCTTCAGGCAATACAAACCCTCCGAAGAAAAGCACCTTGAAATTATTGTTTCAAAGTGAGGTTTTTCCCCTTCCCTTTCCCAGTGCAGCAGAAGTAAAGTATCATGTCCCCTGGTGCATGAATTCCATGAATGCCTCAATGGGCCAATATCTGTTCTGAAAAGTCTTTTTTTGTTAGTGTGGATAACAAGTGCTAAGTTTCATTTCACTGCACTTGCTTTGTTTTCTGGCTTTCCTTGTCAATTCTATTTACCTCATTAGATACATAGGGATGTACCGGGATCATACATTAAAAACATACAAAGTATAAACAACCATTTAACTTCCCTTTATTTGTTGCAGATTTGTGACAGGCTTTTAATCTGCTTCCTGCTGTCTACTTTCCAGGTATCCTTGTAATTATCCTTGTAATTCTGCCCCGTGCTCTTACCTAAATGCACAGATTCCACATAATCAGGTTTTTTTGCAGTATTTCACTGTGACTTTTGCACTGCAATTTTGTTGTGTGTTTGTTTTTTTTTTTTTTTTAAAGTGTACTCAGCCTATTCCAGCCCTAATCCATCAGAAAATAGGCTTTTCAGTGGTATTTGGAAGTGACTGGAGAATTTTACTCCTCAAAAATCCCCTAAAGCCTTCACAATATCTGCAAAGAAACTGTTTCAGTTTTCCATGTTTCTTCCACTCTGGACATTTCATAAAAATTCCACAAATAACTCTCTTCATGTAACACTTTCATCCTGTCAAACTGGAAGGTCATACGACACATGCAATTTCATAGTCCTCACTAGGACCCAAGTATCCAGTGTCAGTAAATTTTAATGGCAGCACAGCCAAAAAGCTTCTGTATAACTTTGTTTATGCCTCATTTCTAGATTTACCTACAAAAGCACCTTCATCAACAGAAATCAAATGCTTATCCTTTTATTTTCAATTAATCATTTTGGGGCTGTTCCACTGCATAAATAATATATTGCTGTCTTAGCTTACAGAAGCTTACCACTCGTTTTGAAGAAAAAGTGCCTAGTACAGGCAACTCCCTGGACACCCTGTTCTAGGACCTGTGGCATAGGCATATCCAGCAGAGTGACCAATGAAAACAGAAAATGTGAAATGAAAAAAGAAAAGAGATTATGCTTCATCCAGCCTTGTCTGACCAATATACTGAAGACGATAAAGGTACTTTATAATATAAAATGACTTCCTAATAGAAAATATGGGAAGTAATGAAAAACAGATGTATTAGCAACTACTAATATAAAATGGCTTCTTCCTTTTTTTTTAAGGGTTTTAAAATACCTTTCTCTCATCTGTTTTCTACCTTCAGTCTTCAGGTTTCAACAGTAAACTACAAATGTGTAATTTCAAACAAAACCATATAATGTCCTGCAATATAAGTGCTGCTAGTGCTGTCCTGGTGCCCAGTCACTCAGAAAATATTTTCTATTTGTTGGCTGATAAAGAAAAATAAAGACAGCTTTCAGAAGGAGTAATTTTCAAGATATTTCTATGTAAATGTTGTAATTTTTTCTTACATGTTCTGTTTTTAATGTGTAAAAACTCAGGCTTTTGTTTTTGTATTAAAGATTCCAAAAGGAAAAACATGTCAACCAACATTCCAGCTTCCTACAGCAGAAAAACTAGTTTTTTCTGGATGCTCAACTACACAAAGCTACAAACTAACTTTCTGTGGGGTGTGCTTGGACAAGAGGTGCTGCATACCTAACAAGTCCAAAATGATCACTGTACAGTTTGAGTGTCCCAGTGAAGGCTTCTTTAAGTGGAAGATGATGTGGGTAACATCGTGCGTATGTCAGAGGACTTGCAGCGCTCCAGGAGATATATTTTCTGAACTCAAAGTTTTATGACAAGTTACACCATTGACTGTAACATACTGCGAGTGCAACAGCACATTCACATCCTGAAGAGTTAGCGCAACACCCTGCCACAGCAATGTTTATAGTGAAACTACATATTTATAAATAGCACATGGAAAATGCAAGTAAGAGTGCAGCTTTTTAAACCTAATTGTTGTAGTAATTAAAAAAGGCACAGCAGGACAGCTTTGTACCCTACTGTAACATGCTGTTGCCCACAAAGACAAATACATGTAAACTCATAGATGCTCTGACTAACCCATTAGAAAAAAAAAATTACTCTGTAATACTTCATCTACCATTCTTGATTTTCAAATTAACAGTTTCTACTATGTATCTGAAAGAGTAAAACACATCAGTGCTGTTTCAAACAGAAGTCAATTTTAAGCTCAGATTGCTTTTTGCAGCAGATAATCTTTCTCTAGTGTTGCGAGTATAAACGACGCACTTGCAAAGGAATGAATAAGTGGACAGCTGCAGATAACAGAGCTGCAAAATTTCAAGGAAATTACTTTTTAGAATGTTTTCTTAAAAAACGCTCTCAAATGTTATCATGATGTTTTATTGAATACTTCTGGACTTACACATTGAAAATTGTGCTTACTTATACACCCACTCAAACTCTGCTAGAAGGACTTCAAGCTTTAAGAAGACATTGTATAAACCCATTCAGCCTTGTAACAGTTACTACTCTTGCTGCGCCAAGATGGCCAAGGCTGGCAAGCAACTGGAAATAGCTGTACATTCTATTTTGTAAAAGTTATTACTGTAATATAAAAATCTACTTACCATGGTAATTATAAATATTAAAATACCTATTTTACATGCATTCTTTTAAGCATATAAACTTTGTTCTCCAGTCATTATAACTTCATTGTAAGTGCATGTTTCACTCAGAGGTATATTATATTATCTCATTATCAAGTGCAACTCAGCATTCATGAATATGAATAATTAAAATATGTTAATTAATACTCCAAGTATAATACTTGAAACAAAATGTATTTTGTTGAATTTTCTGATATTGCCAATTTTTATATCAACTCAGAATGATCTAATGCATTTAAGTACAACATGGAAGCAAAAATATTAAAACTATGAACATAGCTTAAAGCATTCTGAAATGATGACTATCCTGCAAGGTTTAAGAAACCAGTTTCAACAGAGACTTGCTTTCATCTTTGAAAGCGGGCTTTTCTTCTCTTCATAGGTTCTTGTTAAAAACCAGATCTAGCAATGGTGATCCTTCTTCAAAGGAAAGCCTGCCTTTAGTTTACCATAAGCTGAAAGTCTGAGAAATTTTTGGCCGCTACAGCTTGTCTTTATTCTCTTTACAGCATAAGGTATGTCAATTTACCCTACAGTTAGGAAGACTGCTCTTACTGATATCCGACATAATTAGGTGCCAGTCAGGCTAGGCCTGACACTTAATAAACACCTCCCAGAGAACTGAGGAAGCCGTTGTCCCAGTCTCGCTTTCAAATGACAATAGCTAGGCACGCTGCACTTCATTCTCGTTAACTGAAGTGGTCGGCTCCTTGGGGAATTTAAAAAAAAAAATAATTGAATTCTTCCTTCTTTAAACAGCTATCTTCAGTCTTGATGGATCTGTTCTAGGCCCACTTTTTGTGGCATCCAGTTCATTGTACTCTTCTATCAGGTCAGACAAAGATGATATGGCTTCAGAAAAACAACTTTGCTCCATCCCGTCTATATGCAGATAATGGTGAAGGTGAGCCTGTGAGAATAAAAAAATTCAATGTTACCCTCTTTCTTGGCACCTAATTCCTTTGGATCAGTAAGTATCATTTAGCCTGCACTGCAGAGGGGAGTGCAAGCACTGTAAAAAGTAGATTTAAAGACTTGTATCATGACTTCCCGTGCTTAAATACTTGGCAACTTTAGTAGCAAATCCCTGTGGAATCACAGTCGATACTACTCATTTCTTAGACATCCATCTTTTTATATTCTGTCTTCTTGGATACACCTGACAAAACGGTGTATTGGGTTTACCTGGCAAGGTTGGGGGGAGCAGGAAGAGGCACTGCAGAGGTGGCTTTTGCAAGAAAACACCAGGACCACCCCCACGTTGGACAGAGCCAGTGCCAGCCGGCTCCAAGATGGACCTGCTGCTGGCCAAAGCTCAGCCCATCAGCGGCACTCCTAGTACCTCTGTGATAAAACATATAAGAAGCGGGAAAAAATACTGTGTGACAGCTGTGAGAGAGGAGTGAGAATAATGTGAAACAGTCCTGCAGACACCAAGGTCAGCAAAGAAGGAGGGGGCGGAGGTGCTCCAGACACTGGAGCAGATTCCCCTGCAGCCTGTGCAGAAGATAAGGA
>NW_010538588.1:52232-66448 GCF_000687285.1 Phaethon lepturus
TTCCCCTGCAGCCTGTGAAGAAGATCATGATGAATGCAGCCCATGGAGCTCCATGGTGGAACAGATATCCATGTGGCAACCTGTAGAAGACCCCATGCTGCAGTCGATGGATGTGCCCTGAAGGAAGCTGTGGCCCATGGATAATCCATGCAGGAGGAGGCTCCTGGCAGGAACTGCAGCCCATGGAGAAAAGCCCATGCAGGAGCAGTTCGTCTGGCAGGACCTGTGACCCCACAGGGGACCCATGTTGGAGCAGTCTCTTCCTGAAGGACTACCTTGTGGGAAGAACCCACGCTGGAGCAGTTTGTGAAGGACTGTACCCTGTAGGAGGGACCCCATGCTGCAGCAGGGGAAGAGTGTAAGGAGGAAGCAGCAGCAGAGATGAAGTGTTATGGACTGATCACAACCCCCGTTCCCCATGCCCCTGTGTTGCTCAGGGAGGGGAGGAGGTAGAAGAGTTAGGAGTGAAACTGAGCCTGCGAAGAAGGAAGTGGGGTGACGGTGGTTTTAGTTTTATTTCTTGCTCTCCTACTCTGGCAAAAAATTAAATTAATATGCCCCAATTCAAGCCTGTTTTGTCCATGATGGTAACTGGTGAGTGATCTCCCTGTCCTTATCTTGACCCATAAGCTTTTCATCCTATTTTCTCCCCCTGTCCCTCTGAGCAGTGGAAGTGAGAGAGCAGCTTGGTGGGCACCTGGCAGCCAGCCGAGGTCAACTCACCACAAACTTGTAGGCAGATCGGCCAGATACTTTCTTCAGCAATGAGGCTGTAAGTATATTGCCTGGTAGGTACAAGTTAATAAAGGGTTTACACTTTTTAAGAAGCAGCTGCTGGAACACAGATAAAAATCTTGGGCTGTTACTTTTAAGCAGTCCCTTTGTGCTACTAAGGCTTGTTTCCCAATAATGCAAGATGCTAATGATTAGTGGCTATGGATGTTATAATGATGACAGTTGTACCTTTTTCTTGTAGAGCTTCATAAATCTGTCTCTAAGTTCAATAAAAGTTGGTTTCACACAGGTGTTGTTTGCTAAAGCCAGAAGGGAATGGGAATGGCCCACAGGAGGTACTGAACACAAACCAGTTTTCCAGCCCTCTTGATTCCAGGAGACAAAGTGCAGGGAAGGCTTCAACCTGTGATACAAAAATTTAGTTACCCAGGGAAAGTAAAAACCACAAAGCCTAGATTTCCTTAGCTAACAAACAGTCTGAAAAGGTTAACATTAAAGCTTGCAGAATTAAGAAAGGCAGTTATAACTAGAATTTTGCATAAGACCTGTTAGACTTCAGAGTAAAACAGTGTGTCTTTTAAATTAAACTGCAAACACCGATTTTGTTTTGTTAATTTAATGTATCAGGGTTTGAAAGCAAAGTTACAAGCACCTATTTCTATAAAAGGGACTGCAAGCACTCAGATTTAGGAGAGAGGTAGATTAATGCTCTGCATGGACAATCAGTATACCTACAGTTCAGAAGTAAAATGCTTTTGATTCTCAGAAGTTTTCCCCACATGTCCCTGTCCACTTGTAAAATCCATCCTGTACATGAAGCTTGCCTGCCTTTCCTGTTATAACTATGTAGATCAACAGTGTAAAAGGTAGAAAACAGTGCTAACAATACAGAGTTGTTAAAATAAGGATGATTCCCTAACTACATGAGATTAACCATGAAAGAGGCAGGGCTTCTGTTCATAAAAAAACCCTCAAACTTCTACTACAGAACCTATTCTTCCAACATCCCTTACTGTCAAGAGAAATCTGGAAAGTTGGGCTTTGCTTTCTTTTGCATTTTTGAGAATGGGAGGAGCAGCACAGGGACATCTAGTTGCCTCCCTTTATCTGGAAGTCCAAGAATGCTGTGACTTATTCTAACTCATTAAGGAAATTATTTTCTTCCCTTCTGAAATTAAGAAAAATATTTTTAAGTAAACTGATTTAGTATTGAAATTCTTCAGATGAAAAGCAAGAGTGCTCTGGATAATCTGACAACAGTTTCAGTAACAAATACCATGACTACTTGGTGTGGAATTACAAACCTTTCAATATTTCTACGAAGGTCTGAAACCTGCACATTTCCTCGAACGAGAAGTGCACAGGCAAGGTAGAGGCTATGCTTTGGATCTGCTTGAATTAGTTGATGTTCTCTACTAAAAGCATCTGAAAACATCTGATCCAACCTAGGTGGAAAGAAAACAGAGTTACTTACTCGTATTAAAGCAGGCTACAAAAGTTCTTCAGAATGCCCATCTTCAGGGTTTAAAAGTTCATAAAATTCTGGAAATAAAGGTACATTAAACCTGGGACCATGGATGACAGGGAAAAGTTTCAAACCTTTACAGGTACATATGTTTGCATTAGAAGTTTTTAAAACAGACCAGATCCATTTTTCTCTTCTCCCTCATGTTACAACTCACTGCTGAGCCTGAAGTCAGAGAATCGGACGGACAAAGATACCTTTATTAAGGAAATTTTAGATCAGTGGTTACAAAGTATTAAAATATGTAAAAGGATTTAAAGACTTGACCTTCCAGTTATATGACAATTTCAGCAGACAATCTCACTGCTTGTGAAGGATCTGACAAGGAATACCAAAGTGCTGCTGACCCTTACAGAACCGATTATCTGTTCGTTACACTTTGCTATTTAAAAAGATCAGGGGATCATGTGCCTGTATTAATTTTGACTAATGATTTAGGAAAAGACAGACTATACTTACTAGAATTTTATCATGTATGACTGCTTTAAAAGATGACACAGTAGGTCATATTCTTCCTCTCTGCCTTAAGCAAGTTCCACTGTATTGTGAGATATCAAAGATGGTGTCTTCAGGAGGTCTCTATGAACCCATAACGTCTAAGCTATTCTTCCAATTTTTTCCAAACTCTCTGCATCTATCACCTCTACTTCTTTTTTTTAAATCACCTCTGCCACAATCTGCCTATTAAAAAAATAACTAAATAAAGGAGACAAAAATACTACTGTTCCCACCTCATTCTGAAACGTGATTGACTGAGCATCTCTCCATAGTCTGCTGCCTTCTCTCCAGCACTGTATTGTCTCCTCAGGGTATGGTTTCAAGAGATCCAACTGATTGTCACAACTTGCTATCACAGAAAAGGGGTGGGTGGTCCTGCCCTCTTCTCCATGTTGCATACTTCCATCACTTACCTTTAGCTGCCTCTACCACTATTTGGACCTTTTGCTGACTGAATTTAAAACCAGTGACGTCTACTTTAACTGGTTATTTTTCTGCCATGTCAATAGGATAAATCACAGCACAAAATTTGACAATTTTCTCAAATAAACATCAGCTTATTGACACCATAAGCTGTTAAACGGACTCACTACATCTCCAGACCGAAGATGCCATTACTTCCCATGGAGTCTAGTTTAATTCCTTGTTTGTCTTTACAGTACTTTGTGAGTCAACTGCAAACTGTTACTCAAAAGAACCTGTGGTGTCGGTTCTGTCTATCATCTAAGTAATAGATTTTTCCAACAGAAGCATTTTCCAGCAGAGATAAAAAAAATACATTTCAAGTTTACTTGCTTAACCATTACAGAGAAAAGGGACAAAGGATGTTCTCAAAAATTTCACTAATATGAAAATGTGGCAGACTTAAAACTTTTAGAACTTCTACCCTTAGTTTTGCTACAGAATGTAATTTTTTAAATGAAAACTACGGAAGAATCAGAAATTAAGCATCAAATGTAAAGCTTCCATAATAATTTTTTCTTACCGTCTAGAAGGTACATTAACATCAGCCAATGTATACAAAGGAGTCAAGCTTGAAACCAAGTAATGAAGTCGAGGAAATGGAACCAAATTCATGCTGATTTCATTAAGATCCATGTTAAGGGAACCTTCAAACCTAGCAGAGCTGAAAAATTAACAATCTGTTATAAACTAAGTAAATTACTTTTATACGGTAAATGTTCATTAAATCTGTTTTTCAGTTGTTCCCTACAACAACACAGTAAAACAACATAGCACTCACGAAACTGTTCATGTATAACTGCTAAACTTTCACATTTCACAGTAACAGTGCTATACCTTATTTCCTTACACTACTCGTATAGAACAATTAATCATCAAGAATGAGACCTTAAGTTTCCCAACTTTAGTCTTTGGCACTGTTTTTTCAGTATGTGGACATGGCTGCTGAATACCAGTTTTCACAAATAGGCTAAACATGCATGACTTAGCATTCCTGACAACCTGCTTAAAGGAAAAGCAGGCCAATACTCCAGAAGTATATTTCAACAGGAGTTTCTTACAGCAATAAGACAGTTTAGGAGCAACAATGGTCTGATGGTATTTATAAAATAATACAATTGGCCTAGAAAGGCAAATCTCCCTGGGGTCCATCAAGCATTAATGGAAGACAATATCCTTCTGCCTATAGAACTGAAGTAAAAAAAGTTTTAAGACTATCATGGCTAGAGCAACACCACTGCAATGTGAATACGTCCAAATATTTTAAACATTTAGCAACTAATTCTTAAAAAGAGGAGACTCATATCAAATGGGAAACAATATTCTTTGAGTTGAGGCAGGCCTGCATATTTGCAGCACACACCGCCTCTAGCAATACTACTTTTACAGAGGAATGACCTGTAACTTTACCTTGTCAGGTTTAGCAGCAAGTTGGCTACAATATTATTCATTGCATCAAATGGCTTCTCTTGTACAATTTTTGCACCGCCTGCACTGGATGTTACCAAGCTGTTTTGCTTCACAGTTGACCCTAGCTTCCCAGAGTTGATCATCTGATGAATTTTATTAACTATATCAAACAGAGACTTTGAGAGAGAAAAAAAAAGCATACAGGAAGTCTTGAGCACAGAGCTTTCAAATTCAGTACCCCAATTTTTAATTTCAATTAATCTTAAAGAAGAAGGTAAGACATGATACTGTGAGTTCAAAGATTTAACCTCTGATACATGTAAGTCCAACTTTTGACCAATTCCAATTAACTAAAAAAGTCAAAGGTTCCAAATGTCTGTTCCTTACATGTCAGAAACATGTACACAGCTTGACTCAGAAGTTTGAATTTTATTGAACTATTCAAAATCCTAATGCTCTAAAATTAAATTGTAAATTCTCATAATTCCTATGAAAGCAAAAATATATTTTCTAAATATATTTCACTTTTTCTTGCTTTTTTCAAAAGCAAATATCAAGAGAGTCAAAGTTCGATTCAGATAAGTCTAGTGGTTTGTGTGGTCAGCCATGCCTGTGATGCCCATATCACTAATAGGTAAAGTCAAGACTGTTGGAATTTGGAGTGGTTAGTCATTTCCCTTGCTGGACTGGGTTTGAGTGTACCCTCAGCAAATTTGCCAATGACACTGAGCTGTATGGTGCAGCTGACATGCAGGAGAGAAGGGATGCCATCCAGAGGGGCCTTGACAGGCTTGAGAGGTGGGACCATGTGAACCTCATGAAGTTCAACAAGGCCAAGTGCAAGGTCCTGCACATGGGTCGGCGCAATCCCAAGAACAAATAGAGGCTAAGTGGAGAATGGATTGAGAGCAGCCCTGAGAAGGACTTGGGGGTGTTGGTTGATGAGAAGCTCAACATGAGCCAGCAATGTGCGCTCGCAGCCCAAAAGGCCAACTGTGTCGGGGCTGCATCAAAAGAGGCGTGGACAGCAGGTCAAGGGAGGTAATTCTCCCCCTCTACTCCACTCTTGTGAGACCTCACCTGCAGTACTGTGTTCAGCTCTGGGGCCCCCAACATAAGAAGGACATGGGCCTTTCAGTACTTAAAGGGGGCTTAATAAGAAAGCTGGAGAGGGACTTTTTACAAGGGCATGCAGTGATAGGGCAAGGGGTAATGGCTTTAAACTGAAAGAGAGGAGATTTAGAGTAGATATAAGGAAGAAATTCTTCACTATGAGGGCAGTGAGGCACTGGAACAGGTTGCCCAGAGCAGTTGTGGATAGCCCATCCCTGGAAGTGTTCAAGGCCAGGCTGGACGGGGCTTTGAGCAACCTGGTCTAGTGGAAAGTGTCCCTGCCCATGTCTGGGGGTTGGAACTAGATGATCTTTAAGGTCCCTTCCAACCCAAACCATTCCATGATATGATTTTATGATTCTACTAATACTACGCACAAATTGACTGCTAAAAAAATATGAGACTCTCAGCCTCAGTAAATAGAAGCTTTTCACTGTTTACCTTGAAGTAAACGTGAAAAGAATCACTATAGACTACCTTGAAAGTGCAGAGCAACTTTTTAGTGATACCCATCTTAATTTTAAAAGCCTGCAAGTGACTTATGAGTTTAATTATTAAAGAATTAAATTATGCTTTTTAAGACTTGGTACTCAAATCAATACGCAGAAGAAACACTTCCTATGTGCAGTGTAATAAAAAAAGAAGTTGACAAAAATAGATTATTTCTTACTTCATTCTCTATTGGTAGCACACAGTCTGCATGTTCATTAAGCTCCTTCATAGCCAGAACACTGTTATATGGAGAAGTAATAACATCATCTTCACCAGAGGGATAAACTGAAGTAACAAATCTGTATACTTCTGGGAATTCATCCTCAAGCAAATTTAGTACAAAAGTTCCAAGACCAGATCCTGTCCCTAATTATGAATGAAGACAGAATGAGAAAAGATAAAAGGTTCCCCATGGTATAATAACCCTTAAGTCTCATATGTTGGAAACACACAAATTCTACAACTTCTTAATTTTATATATTAATGAACACTTTCTGGAGCGTTTGTCTGACAGGGGAGCTACTCAGATGTAAATTAAGCAGGAAGGTAGGAAGGTTTTTTCCCAGACAGGAAAATAACTAAGCAATAAAAGTATTTCCCATAGTATATCAGACAGGATGAAGTATACAACCTCAAAAGTTTCTGCAAACCAAAAAATCCTATTACATAACCAACATTTTTCTGACCTAGTTATTTTTATTTCTTATTTTAAAATCTTTAATTTGAATTTTGAAATATAACAGTTTTAACAGTGTTTAAAAACACTGAACTGCCCCAAACAATTACTTACTTTTCTTTTGGGGTTTTATAAATTTTTCTGATTCTCCAGTCAAAACATAATAACCCTTTTCCCCCCAGCACACACACACAGTTTTCCTCATTAGCACTAAGCACATAGCACTGAGTTCAAATCAGAGAACTGAACTGTATTTTTTCTGTCTTGGACAGCTAACATTCTCATCAGCAGACAATTTCATCTATGAACACGACAGCAATTTTCTGCAATAACAGAAACAGTATCTGCAGGCTCTCTCAAATTAAGCAAATGGCCACAAAAAAGGCCCTTCACAAAACTCCTGCTTCATATTTAGAGCTATTTTCTATGTCTTTTTCCACATCATAACCAGCTATAACACATGCTTCCCCCACGTTTCTGGGGTAGGAAGGCTTAGTGGCAATACTGTAATGACAAAATTGCTGCTGCAAGGGATTATTCACTCCACCACCCCCCACCCCGCACCATCTGATTTATTAACAAAGTAGCTAGACCAGATTCAAGCGAATTATGTAGCAGAAAAATAGAAAAACAGAGTGTTTCTAAAGTTAAGCAACATTAGAAGTGTCCTTCAAAGTCTTTTGGAAACTCTTTCCTCACCACCAAAACCAAGTTGTTTACAACAATGATGTCAGTCTTCTGAGGCCACTGTCCCTTCTGATCAGTGAAGGGTACCTTCAAGTATTTCCTTGTATTTGGTACCTGTCTTGATCCACTCATTGCCTAGTATTTAAAATATTAACTATATTTTTGTTCTGGGTAGCACTTACCTTAGTTCACAATTAGAGGGTCCTCTGTGCTCTTACAGAACAAATAATAACAGGTCCGCTTAATTGGACTTACATAGAACATCTTTCCAAGATCCAAGTTTTTCTTTTTTACCTGCGGCTGCTGCAATCATACTAACCATATGAACCGTATAACCATAGAAACCGTAAAAAAATTACTTACCACCTCCCATAGAATGAATTATAAAAAAACACTGTAGGCAGTCACAATGTTCTGCAGTTTTCCTCAGCTTTTCCACAATGTTTTCCTGGTACTGATAGCCATACAGCTTATGACCTACAGCCCTGAAGATATAGAAAGTACTTTAAAAAAAAAATCCAACAACCAATCTTCCAGTTTTTAATTTTAACTCCTCCTATTTGACATTTTACAGTTCGGAGTCCAGAGCTGGCTGCAACCCCTAATTTGTGAGAGTTGCTAAGCTGTGACTACATCTTGTGAATATGGGAGTCAGGATATGGTTTTAATTTTGAGGATGCAAGCACTAAGTTCACAGCTTTGGAGTGTGCACCTTTATTTTGAACTGATAAGGAAATAAGCTCCCACATTAATGATCAAATTGTAATTATAAAATGGAAAGTTATACACTCCTTAACAATAAGTATATCCCTATGTAACATGTGTACTGATCTTCATTTGAGTACTATACAAGTCAGTTGCTGCCAATAATAAAAAAAACCCAAACACCTAATTTTCAGCACACTTGCCTGCTAAATGGTGAAGTTACAGGATGCTTTATTCCCTGTATAGCAGTCTCTTTTGGTACATTTGCTGATGACTTGCTTTCCAGTCTGTACTACACTGGATATTATTAGAAGCGCGTTAAGGTCTTGGTGAAAATTTCTAATTCGTTACATTAATCAATCTTTTTCTGAATTTCTCTTGTAGGTAATGTAGTTTATATGCACAAAGCCAGACTCTGTGGTGCTTAGAAATCAGAAGTGCATTTATTCATATATCTCATTTCCACACTAGCTGCACAGTTTCAAACTAGTTACAGCTTCATCGCTAGTTACTGAACGATGGAAACAGCTGAATACCAAAGAAACAAAAATAAAAAGCAGGCTCTTTTGAAAAAGAAAATAGAAAGTGAGGAAGAAAAAAATTAGACAAAATGATATATCAGCACAATTATCCTTCTGTAAAGGGCTTTTCAAAGGCCTCCTGCAGGCAACAGTGACTCCAAAATTTACTGGTAAGATGCTGCAGCTCCCCAGGTGCAGTAGAACGAACCAGAAAGCTACTTGTTATCATTTCCCTTTTCAAATGACATCTAATTAGTTGCTAAGAAATGCTTTCTGAAGAGGTTCTCACCAGTTGTTTCCTGAACCAGAAACATCTGTGATAAGCTGCTTGCTATCAAACACATCCCTCAATGGTCCCTGCAGAATTTCATTCACCACACCCTCCTCCATGTCAATCAACAGTGCCTTTGAGAAAGGAAAGAATTAAAATTCAGTCAGTAAGCAAACCACTCTTTGAAATAATCACAGAAAGAAATATAAAATTATTTACAATATAAAATGTATGTTATTTCTCCTGTGCTCCAGAGAAACTTTTTTTTTTAGTTGTTACCTGGGAGACCAACTAGATTCACCCTGGCGGATTTGCTAGAAGTCATTCAATAGGGCAGCATTTCAGATAATGCAAATTTGTTAAAATATTACAATATTTTGCCCCAATATTTAGGAATAAAGAAATTAAAGCATTATGTTTCCAGTTTTCTTGCTTCTTAATCACTTGAGGTGGCTCAAAGAAACCACTCCTTAGAAAATTCAAATAAAAACTTGGTTGGTACTATCTGCAAACATTTTATTAAAATTATAATTTAAGTTACTCAGCAAGACTGGCAGCAAACTGCATTACTCCACAGAACCATAAAAGTTACTATTAGAAATTTTACTATTCATAGTAGTATTGAAAAACATACACAATTATATGGACCTTGTGAAAATTCCTACATAGTTGGATGTAAATATGCAATGTAAAAAGAACGACCTTTATATATTGCCTTACTCGTGCTTTTAAAGAGCAGATTTTTCCTTTGTAAATATCAGGACCATCACCACCACTTCTGGAAAAAAAAAAAAAAAAACAAACCTAAGCTCATAATTGTAATAGAAAATAAGGCAATATGTATTAGAATAAAATTCCCCTCCTTAATATTTTGTGCTCAGAGGACTGTTACAATGTAAACAAATAGAAACACCCAGAACATGCTGCTAAGAAAGACCTCATAGTTCCCTAAAGTAATGCAATTACAGGACACTATCTCAGTCAGAAATACCCTAAGCAGTACTTCAGGAAGTGGAAAAGATAAGCATTGAAAGTTTACTCTCGGGTACATCCTCTGCTCTGTGGTAATTCTACAAGTATTGCCAAAACTTGAAATTACTATCTTTTATCCTGCATGTGGTATGTCTGCATCATATAATGGAACTCGGCACACCAAATAGTACCACTGGCTTTTCAAAAGGAATAGTACAGCACTGTGCTACTGCTCAAGATCTGAAAGCAGTATAACTGCACTAGCACAGCACTGTGCTCGACTTATTTTACCATTAAGATTTGCCAGTTCAGAAATCATGCTGGACTGACAGATAAATTCTTTTTTTTTCCAGGATTAGTTGTACTGAGTCAACCTAAGGGACTACACATTGTGTACAATCACATTTTTTTCCACGATGAATACTGGTGCTTCTGCACTTAAAGGATAAGATAATTTAGTCTGGCCAAACTATGTTCAACACAGGGCAAAAAGTTAGGGATAATTGGAAGATGGATCTAATTTTCCCTTCAATTATTTACCTAATTTGGGGGCTGGTCAAGCCTAAATTTAAAATATCTCTTAGACTATTCTAAATTCAACCATGATAATA
This sequence comes from Phaethon lepturus, assembly GCF_000687285.1. NCBI lineage: Eukaryota > Metazoa > Chordata > Aves > Phaethontiformes > Phaethontidae > Phaethon > Phaethon lepturus. Next base: position 62,911 of record NW_010538588.1, read on the forward strand.
TTCCAAAAACATCAGCTGAAATTCCCTACAGCAACAAATGTTCTGACCATGCTGAGCCCCATCAGGAAACAAGAGGAAGAGAGTTTGGGGCTGCACTGCTCAAGGATCTTCCACCCTCTTGTTCAAAGAAGCTCTCCAAACACTTCTCATTAGCTGAGCAGCTCACAGCAGCCTCCAGTACCCAAGTGATTACTCTAGACTACAGAACTCTCTATATGAGCCCACTACAGCACCACTAAATCCAGCTAGAGAAGTTCTATTTCTCTTCGAGGACTAAAAAACCTCAAAGATGAAAAAAAAACCAAACCCCAAATCAACACTTCTTCCTCTTATTATTGTCTTTGTGGTCTTTCATGCCAGCCCATACTTTCAATTACCTGGATTCAATTGCTGAAAAAATATCCCTCCATTCCCTAGAATCCCCCAGGCTTAAAGCATGCATTTCTGAATATAAAACCATACATTTGCATAAGAACATTTCCAATATTACATAGTTTAATAATAACCGTAACAGAAAAAAAAAAATCTGTCTGGTTCTGCCAGAGTGTTGTTCATAGCAGTTTCTGACAGGACAACCCACCTGGATTAATTATTTTGAAAAGTGGTATGGCATAGCATAGAAGACTGAAGTTTGTCCCTTTTATGATGTAAGGTTTTATGCCTGCAATGGCCCAGGAGGTGAACTGGTTCTTTCTGATAAAACTAAAACAAACCCCACAACAGTAACAAAAGGCCAGAACCTCACAGCCTGAGCAAAGGAGTTTGAAACTACTCTCCCTATGGTTCAAGGCTGCAGTAAAAAGTGGGAATTGTTTCAACAGGAAAATGAACAGCTCCTGGAAAAGACAATATTTGAATAATCATTTTTCTCTTTCACAGGTAGGGGAATCTTCCTTGAAACTTCTACAGTATTCAGTGGGATAAGTCCTTCCCTTTAGAGAAAGAACACATGTTTTTATTGCAGCTATCTTGTCAGTTATAAATTTGGTGGTTCCATCTGGCACATACAGAAACATAGACATTGTTTACAACCAAATTTTCTTGGTAAGAAAAAAATTCTAGGAAATGCCCGTTAGGAATGGCAATGATAAACTCCGATGCACTTGCATGTTCTTTCAAAGAGATAAAATTTGAGACAAAACAATTAGTATTTCAATGCCATTTTAGTTAAAATTGCATGCTGTACTGCAGCCTTGCCATATGGTGGAAGGAAACAGAGGCTGGTCAAATGCTTTTTAATTAATTAAAATGCAACAACAATATCCAAGTGCACAACTGTTTTATTCTTGCAAACTGCAAGGATTTGTGTAACTGGATAGATGAGAGATGACTGAATACTCTTAAGATATGAACTGGGTCACTTTAAAAAAAAAAACATAGCCACCACTCTGTGTGTAAAAAACCTAGTCAGATAAAAGGGATTTAAAAACTGACATGACCTTTTCTGACTACCTTGTATACCATTCCTCTTACAACTCTTCAATAAGTGCTGCTAAGTTGGTATTCAGAGGGCTTGCAGCCTGATCATGATTCACAATGGCAAAAGCTATCAGATCCTGACTGTCCATTTTTGGGACAGAAGGAAAGGAAAACAAATCCAAACACTTTCCACACCTTTAATGGAAAGGTAAAGATAGTGTTTTAAGAGTACAAAAAAGCAACATCTTTCTCTAGCACATTCTAAATATGACCTAAACCAAAGAAAACTATAAATTCGGTTAAGAGGAGGTACTAAAATCATTGCTCTACTGTGTTAAACTCATGAGCTGCTTGATAAGATGACTTACCTTGTATCTACATTCCTAAAGAAACTGCTTAATGCTTCATCATAAATTCCTTTCTAAAAGGAAACAACACAACATAAGATGATATTTAACATCAGAAATTCTCAGTGTTTTTTCATAGAATCATTTAAGTTGGAAGGGACCTCTGAAGGTCACCTGTCAAACCTCCCCACTCAGGACAGAGTGAACATCTATGTTGAATCCAACTAGCTATAGTCAGCACTAAAAAGAACATTTAATTGAAGCATCACCTTTATATTAAAAACTGACAGCAGGATGTAACTAGGAAATTATTTTTTCAGCACAAGATTAAACAACTACTCTTCCTTCCTTTCTAAAGATTTAGGATTTTACTGAAGATCCCAATGCAATTATTAAATTGAATAGCTGCTGTTTAGCTGACTTGGTTCATCACTGATACAACACTCAGTTGTATCCATGCCCATGATACTAATGTCCATGAAGTTCTGTAGAATGGAAAGCACATCACACTGTATCAGTGATTCCTAACCTCCCTGCTGAGGGGTGGTATGGAAATTACTTACCCAACCATAAAGCTGAAGAGACCTGGCAGGTCTTAATACTTTAACATTATTACTTTAGAGATTGTTTACCATACTCCTAAAGATGTGATGAAGCAGAACTTGGAAGTCATTGTTCCCTACAACACTAAAATGAAGAGACTCTCCATATGCATATGAACTTCAGCCATCGCCTTTTTTACAGCTGCTTCAGCAGAAGGCATTAAGACTGCTCATCATTGTTACCATACAGTGCTTACTAGGAAATCGTATCTTTATAGCCATGGCAGGAATAGTGCATTTTTGCTCAGGGTACTCAGCACAATCCTATGCCCTCTTCATGCTGCTATTTTGGTCAGTGCAACTGCACAGTAAGTCACTGCACGGCATGTCCTAGTGTGGAAAAGAAAGAGGGGCTTTGGTGGGCTGCTTTTTTTGCTTTACTGCCGGTGGCAAAGGACTCACATCGAACAACCGTCTCTTCTCACTGCCTCGAACCTGGCAACGCCTGCCTGTGCGGAGACATCCTGAGCTTTTCAAGGTGGAAAGGCTTGTGAAAGCGGATCTGACTTAGGGATGAATAGTTAAACAGCATAAAAACCTGGGGATACTTCTGCTTGTAATGAAGTGGCCTTAATGTAATCAAATACATTCAGTGCTTCGCAGTCACAGGGAAGAACACGGAAGGAAGCGAGGGCCACCGTGGCCTCCCCACGGCGAGTGGGGAACGCGGCTCGCCCCTACGGCCGCGCCGTCCCCTCAGGCCAGCAACGGCGGGAGGCGAGTGGGGAAGCGGTGCCGTTACCTTGTTGACGGCAGCGTGCTCCCGCAGCGCCAGGTCCCAGAAGCGGCAGCCCACCTGGTTCCCGCACTGGCCCACTGCAGAGGGGAGAGACACAGGTCAGGCACGGGAACGGGACGGCGGGAAGGGCTCTAGGCGCCACGACCCCTTACCCTGCACCACCACCGACTGGGTCATGGCGGGGCGTCCGGCGGCACCTCCTCTTTCGAACTCGGCGCCCGGAAGCCACGCCCCCTTAACGTCCGCGGAGGAGCGGGGAGACGTTGCGGCGTGCGGGCTCTTCCAATGGCGCGGCCTCCTTTACTCCCCCCCCCGCCTTCCTCCCGCGGTGGAATGTTCCATCCATTGATTTAGCTGCGGGCGCTCGCTGCCTATCTGTTGCGAGTGGAACATTCCATTAGGGGGCGAGGGTGTGTGAGGCCGGGCCTTCT
>NW_010538588.1:66557-85642 GCF_000687285.1 Phaethon lepturus
CAGTTAGAGGGAGAGGCCTTTGGGTGTTGATGCTGATGTGCACGACTGCTGCCAGAAGATTCAAAGTTTGGTGTAAGGTTAAGCGTGCCCTGAGAGCAGCTGAGGGAGTAGTGAGGTGTCTGCTTGCCTGTTTGGCAGTACAGGAACAGTGGACATGGTGAGGTACTCAGAAATGCGCTGAGGGTCTTGAGGGTGAGCCTGTCAGGGGCTACAGGGTCTCTGCTAAAGCCTAAATAGAGGAGACATGGCAAGGACCTAAAATGAACTTTTTCTGTGAAAAAAATTCCCTACAATACAGTTCATTACCTTTTATGGCCAAATGTGTGATAAGGTATGTTTTATATTCGCCAAATACATTATTCAGAATGATGGTGTGGAATGTGCCAAGTGATAGGAAAATAAAGATGAAAAATTAAATGAAAAAATGGTCATGTAGAAATGCTGTAATGACATACTATCCCGTGAAGCTTGCAAATTATGTTTCAATTTAAGCTCAGTTTCATATTTCTTGTGCAAATAATTGTCCACAGTGCAATCAGGAGGTGTTTTTGCCTATGTGTTGAACATAGCAACTTTGGGACTAAAAATGAGAGACGAGAAATGGAGAGATGCTATTGTCTCAGCATGGTAAGACTGGTCCACAGCATAGCTATGCTGCAAAATGATGTAAAGAACGTGTGAAACGTAAAACAATTGCTTGCAGAAAGCTCTCTGGTGACACAGATGGCATTTCTGCTTCCTGTGGGAAAACAAAAGTGCTTCCATGCAAACCAGTTCATTAGGTTTTATGGCTAAAACTATCAAACAAAATATACTTTTTTCCAAATATATTATTTCTAGTGCTGGTGTGCAAACTAAATTTGCTAAGTGAAATTCTTAATAGAAATCTGAAGTTCAGTGTATCTTAATTCTCTATTTGCTCTGGAGAAACCATGGTGCTGACTCCTGGACATGACCTAGGATCCTGTAGAGTTCCCAGGAATATAAAGTTACACTAAATTACTATTTTAAAAAACTTTCCTGGAAAGATTAACTATCTATTGCAGCAAATACAGTATAGTAATGCATTATATATAAGGAATACATATCAAGATTAATTTTTAAAAACTTAATTGAAGGAGAACACTCAATCTACTGGAAATCTGTATTGTTCTTAAGTAAAAGTACTGAGTGGCCCAAGCTTACTCCAGCTTCATGTCTGAAGTTGCAAAGGACCAATGGCTTCGGTGTTACAGGCTGGTAGAAAGTTTAGCATGAATAGAGTAATACTTCTTCAAACACTTTTATAAAAGAATCACCAGTGTAAAACTACATGAATATTAAACAGGAAAGCAGCTAGACTTTCTCATCTCTCTCTCTGGACAGACTAGACATAACCTATAGCTCAATTTGTTCTCTGAGGTTACCTGAACTGGTCTGAACCTATAGGCTGTGGATCTGTTTTAGCTGCTAGATGTGAAACTGTTTCTTGCCATCATGGCCTTAAAGTCTTCCCTTCTTTTTGGCCTTACTTGGACTAAAAGCAGTACAGTATTGCTTGTAAGCATTCTAAAGCTTAATTTATATATCTGGTGTGTTTTCTTGTGTAGTTAGCTATACTTCTCTACTTGTTCTTTCAGTTAGCTGTAGTTTTTGTGTTCTATGTCCCGTGAAGGTTCAATGTAATGGAATTTGCTCCATTGAACATGAGATTGCAGGAAGAAACCATGTGCTTTGGCTTCCAATATGCTATTAAGAGGTCTGTGATGGCAAATGTAAAGTGATTATTCTCACTGAGCATGGAAACACTGTGAATCTGAGATGCAGTTGAGATTCATATTCACATGGGAATATTTTTTAGCTTCCAAAGGCGGTCCAAGGGTGGGAAATGGATGCGTAATAACCAGTTTGGCTTGATGCATGTGCTCAGAGGATTAATGAAACGGGCAGCTCAATTATGTGGAAGAAATAATCACATACTGACTTTTTGTTTCATTGTAGATGAAGCTGTACTTCATCTACCGTAGTAGAATGGTGTGAATCTAGCATGAATCTAGTCAGGTCCCCTCTGAGACTTTTTGCCTACGTTAATAATTTAATTAACAGTCTTATGCTAATATGTGTTTCTTAGCCTTATTTTCTCAGTAACTTTTTGTTTCTGATGCTATATAGTAGTAGTGTTCCACAGCTTTGGAACATGAATTGAATAACTGAATTGTAGGAATAACTTGCTATGTTATTGAGAGACAATGAGCTGACATGGACCACTGTGAGTCTGTGAATAAGTCCCAACTACAACAGGACCCATATGTACATCACAACTTAAATACGTGCTATGCTTTCAGCATCTTTTTAATGACAGTCATTTAACTATTTAGGCCACATGCTGCTCTAGGGAGAATACACTGGAATTTGAACTAATGTTATTCTTTGATTTATATCAGGGCTTAGTCAACATATGAAGGTTCTCTTTTTTTTTTTTTTTTTTAACTTAGAATGGCTGGAATGAGGAATTACTGTCAGACCTATAACCCTTCATCTTTCATTTTCCTTTTCAGGCTATTGTCCATACTCTTGATCCTTGAGGAGAAGGAGACGTTGATAAGAACCTTTAACTATGGGAGATCTCTACAGATCTTCAGAAATAAGAGATAGAGGAGTCAGAGATCCTGATTAAATACTTTATTTTGAAGCAGTTTGTTGAGTATTTCAACTTGAAATTGGATTCTTTCTTATACAGACATGCAAATGCCAAATTTCAGAATATTCCATGATATAATAACAGAGTAGTTGTAGCCCTGATTTAGGTAATGGCTATAACAACACTTACTAAAACCTTGAAGGTGGCAGAGAAAAGGTATAATCTCCTTAGGGTCAGTGCTTGTTTTTTTATAGGCCTTCTGCAGAATTGAGATAGTTATACTCACATTGAAAATGCAAATGGACAATCTGACAATGTACCTCAGAACTTGGAGTTTTTTCCCAAATCTTTGTAGATGAAAAGTTTTATACTTTGGATCTATAAGTTTTAAGATAGATACAGAAGACAAATTGAGTTCTGGGAAGCTTTCTGCTTAGGCAGTTGCATTCTCTTAAACACCAGGAGCTTTGGAATGAATGTGGAGGTGTGTGTAATGTAATGTATCACATACAGACTTTCTTTGGTGCATAATGGAATTATAATTCCAAGGTCCGTGTGGATGCTGGGGGCAGGGAAATTTACATTATTCTCTGTTCTCTCCCAAGTCTGCAAGTACCCTCTGGTTTGTAGTATTGTTCTTTGGAAACCTTGCTCTGCAGAGGTAAAACCTGCATCTCTGGGGCCTAGAAAGTGAAACTGAGGAAGATACCCTCTACAAATACTGCTGTGTTTGATTAGCTGGTGATATAGTAGAGAGAAGTAAATTGAACGGTAGCAGTTTATTAATTTTAATGTGTTTTTTATTCACATGCTATTTTACTGTATTTTTAGTTTTCCGTATGTAAAATATGCAAAGGGCTGATTAATTAGAAAAGTCATTCTTAAATGTAAATCCACTGAACAAAACCCAATCTCTTTGCAGCAGATACATCTAAGAAAAATACTGTTTATTCACAGAGCTTGTATGTGGATATAAGAAAATATACTTTAGTTTGAAGTAGGTGTAAGATGGAAAAATGTTCTGAGTATGTGTGTACTAGTTAACATACAACACTCCACTTAATACCAGAATTCACTAAACTGTGATGCTCTTAGGGGGCACAAGCATATGCTATTCCTGGCTATCTCAGCTTAACAGCTGCAGACAACCTTGAAAAGAATTTCAGTAATCCTTGTAATGAACCTGTCATCTAAGCAGGGAATCTGCTGTTTTTTTCTCTCCAGCAACAGGGTCCTGGAGACCAGGACCTGGGGAAGCTTAGCTCAGGCTGTGGCATCATGAGATTGATCAAGCCAATCTTAACAACTCGCTGCCACTGGAAGGAGAGAGACTTCCTTTTTTACCCCTGCGCCCAGCTGTACAGCCCTGACACCATCATGGCCTCTGGTACCTATTGGGAACCCAGCTTACTGATCTGAGAACATTCCCCCTTAACCCTAATAATAAAAAAATTCCCAGACCAAAAGCCCTAAATATTTTCTGTTCAGAGTCTGGATAGTAGCTGGAGCAGGAAAGAGTCGAGTGGGCATACCAGTTTTGGTATCCGAGACAAAGATGGCATTTGAAGGCAACTGGATTTGGGGACCTGTGATGTGCTCGATTCAGAGAGACTGCAGAGGGGTACTCTTACTGCTTCCTTCTGAGGTATGAACAGTGGGCTATGGAGTGATGAAAAAAGGGGGCTATATACCACTCCCAGAAGTAGGGGGCCCTCCTATGTGGTTGGAAAGGGAATCAGTCCTGGGAGCATATTGCCCGAGAGTTGCAGGGAACAGAATGGGACACGTGTCCAGGAGAAGGCAGTTAGAACAGGCATGAGGCTAAAAGCACGAGCAGAGCTGACAAGACTGGTGGAAAGAGAGGCAGTGGCTGCTGGAGCCACACCATCTTCTCTTGTCTACTCACCAGCCAACACTGGACTCTAGAAACAAATGGAGAGGCAGTGGTGTGGTCCCAGCTGCCAGAGACTCCCTGTGCCAGCCTGTACACAGCTTGCAGTTCTTTACCCAGAGCGAGCCAAGACCACTTCAATCTGTCAAAACCTTTTTCCTACTGAGAGAGTAGTAAGGAAGCTACTGATTGGTGCTGACACATGTATCTTATTCTGGTGGTTCCTCCAGCTGTCCATAGATTCAAGATCTTTGCATTCCAGTTGTCACTGGTGTGTTTTCCAGATGAGCTCCTATTAATTTTTAGTCTGCAGGGTATTGTCCTTTCCTGCTTTGCAGCTGCTCATATTTTGAGTTGGTTCTAACAATAATTTGCCCAACAATCATAAAACTTTCTGTCAACAGTAGCTTATTCCTTAAAGAAAATAAACCTAAATGGCTTTGATGCCTTGCAGGTTATCCCTGAAGAGGCTAAGTTTTGCAAGTGACTTGTGTCTATTTGATGTTCAAGCCTACTGTGAGCTAAAGCCAAGTATTACCTTCCATGGTTTTGACATAGCTCAGATTTGCAGCCCTTTGCCTTCTGTTTACATCTTCCTATTCCACCCGCAGTTCCCCTGCAGCAGCCTATCTTCTGGGATACATTCCACACGAACATGTTCCTGGTTTGAGGATTACTGCTGTAAACTGAAGTCCTGCAGCAGTCTCACAAAGAAGTGATGATTTTATGTGCTAAGGGATTTGCCTGAAACTGTGACTATGATTCTTTCTGCACTTTGTGTTTACTTGTGTTACATTAGTGCAAATGAGATCACAATCAGATTGTGGATTTAGTGCTGTGTTCGTATGTAAGTGCGTTTAAAAATATAGAGAAAAAACTTAAAATTTTGAATTTTCTCTCTTCACCTTTCCTACATAAGGCAGGTATTGCTCTAAAATTACCTAGTTTAGGTAAGTGATCAGTTGTATGAAGTGTCTGTCTTAAAAGATATACATCCTAACTTCATGTTGTGCTAGAACATAGCCTTGAAGTCTAGAAGTGGAATAAAAATTTTAGCTTTTAATTGTTTGTAAGCTTACATAATTGGTATGCTCTCTGCCCCCCATTTTAATGGAGGAATATATAAATGAGTTGAATGGAAAAAAAAAAAATCTTTGAACACAGTTATTTGTGATGTAAGTCTATTATCTAGCTTTATTCTTTAACATGCATTAGCAGATAATTTCCTGTGAAACAAAGGGTGACCTAAGGTATGGAATGAAATGATGTAGAGGATCTCTCTCGAAAGTAACATATTTAATATAATTTTCATTTCTCGTATAATCTCACGTTTTCATGTAACAGACTGGCCACACATACACTATAAGAAATGGTAAAGCTCACTCTTGTGGTATAGTAGGAGAAGTGCAGAAGCAACAGCCCTTTATTCTTCAGTGATTTTTGTTTGCACATAAACATTAGAAGTGACCCTTAAACATGCTGCTTTCTGTAGATGGATACTAGATGGATATTTTCATTCTTCTTCTCTTGATGAACATGGTTTCTTTTGTTCTATATTTCTTTCTGTGGTCTAAGGAACTTTACAGGATTGATGCAGTGCACTGTCAGGCTGCTGGACACGTGTTTATGCTTACAGCACCACTAACCAAAGCGGCTTTACTAAAACTCACTGTTTTTTCATCAATCATGAAGTTACGAATGCAGCCAATGAAGGAGTTGCGTGTAGTCAGGCTGGATGTTAGCAGAGACTCTGGAAGAAGCAAATTTTAGAAAAATAAAAATCAGGGCTCATGATAACCAAAATAATCAGTTTGGTGGCAGAATCTTTTCAATTTTCTACTAACTACAGCTCTGGTGAATCTTGGTGACAGGTCTTTTAAAATGTCTGGCCTAGTGCCAGTGTCCTGGAGGCCATTAGAGTAGGTATGGGGATTTACCTACATTTATGTAAAACTCATGATACTACATAGTCAATGGAGGCCCAATCTTGCATTTTTTGACAACTGTGATTTCCTTTAAGAGAGTAGAGGAATCCCAGGGTGCATGTTTATAATTTCTTTTAACATTACATATATTGTCCTCTGTGTCTGATTTGTTAGTTTGCATTTGGTTTACTGTATTTACATGGTATTAGTTAGCATTATATCTTTGTTGTTGTGAAGTTCATTGTAAGATTTTTCTGTGCCATGGTGATAATAGCATTATAGAGCCAATATATGGCATTGCTTTAGTATTCTATAATTAATGTAGAAATAGAAGGCTCTATTATGAAGCAGAACAGCATTTGCAATTACCACTTCATATTACCTCTCTGGGTAGAGTTCTGTCCTAATAAAATTCCAGTTTGTATTTAAAGAGTGAACAGGCATCTGCACATAGATTTTATTATTCTCCTTAGGCTCATTTTTCCTCCTGGAAGTGTGGGATGGATGAGAACATCACGCACTCAAGCCACTAATCCAAGATGAGCAATATAATAAATTTTGTAGTTAGAGCTGTTCACGATTGACATGCAAGGCACAGAGAAATAATGCTGCATGTTTTCAATGAGAAATGTACAGGAGATGACTTAAAAATCAAATCACGTAGTGTTGATTACAGTTTGTATATGAACCCCAACAGAGTATCTCTGTCTGTTGAATAAGGGAAGTAAATGTAGTAATCTTGGCCCACACTACACAGATGGTCTGTGAGTCACAAATTCACATTACAAGACATCTGTGCAATAGAATTCACTAGACAGAAAAAGAATCTTCTTGTTTTGTCTTGTGTTCCAAGACACCATTGCTCGAAGAAGACGAAAGAAGCCTACCAGCAGCAAAACCTTGGGACTCCAGTTACAGTGACAGGGAGTTTCCAATCTCATAAATAAATAAAGTTCTTAAAAGAACGTTAAGTCCGTACTGGAAAGTAAAGTGGAAAAAAGCTATTTTTTTTCCAAGCTAGCTGACTTCTCTACTGAGTCCATACCTGACCCTCCAGCAACTGTGAATGTTTTCATTTCAATGAAGCAGCACTTTTTTTCCTTTGAGAACTCGAGGCAAAACATTTCTGATCAGCTCTTGAGCCTTTGAATTTTACCAGGTTGTTCACATGAGATATGTTTTCTTCTTGAAATGAAAACTAAGTCTATGCGCTTTCTCTGGAATCTCTGTTGAAATTTGAGAACAATGTACCAAAAAAAGCTGCCAAAAACTTACCTGGTACACCTCCAATAAACACTGGCTCCCTGTGGTCAATTGCCTTTGGATTTAGTGGCCCTACCACATGGTTGACTTCAGAGTCTACATCCAGCTGCACCACATTAGCATCTCTAATAACTGAAAGGAGAAAGAACAGCTATCAAGAAGATTGTAAGAACTAACACATGAGATTTCTGTGACAGACAGGAGTATCTGTTTGGTTCGAGTAGTTTGATTTAGTGTTTGCAAGACTGGGCGTGAGCCATCAGTACCAGTGACAGTATGTGGGCGAATTCTGGCATAGAGCAGGGCCAATGGCAGATAAGAGTGTGGGAGCACGGGAGCTTCTGAGTGGGGCTCTTGATTCCTGGCAGCTGTGTCTAGGCTGCAGGGTATGAGCATACAATGGCATGTGTCTTAGTAAAACTGTTTGCCAAATCATTCCCAGTAGGGGATGTCTTAGAATGCAGTGAGGTTTCCTCCTTGCTTGTGTGCCTGGGTTTCCTTCAAAGGGAAACCAGAAGGCATGGGGAAAGGGTGCACACTCAGATCTCCTTTGGATGCGACACTGAGAGGCATCCTAAGTCAGCATCTAGGCAGGAAGGCAGGGGAGTTCAAAGTACCTGGTGTTTAGAAGTACTCTTTGACTTTCAAACCTGGGAAAGAAGAAAGGCTGGCTGGTCCAGGGCAAAATCCTGACTGTAGAGATACCTCTTTGTAAGGCAGGGGCTCTCCAGATCTGTCCTGTTATTTTCCCTTTAAGGGCAGCATATACTTGTGCTTACTACATTCTACCAACTTATTTAACCTCTAATTGGGAAAATAATAATAGCATCTGGTATGTGACTTGGGAAAGGTTGCCAACATTTCAGCTAGGCTGTCTTGTGTTCTTTGAACAAGGAGCTTCCACCTTTGCTTGTTCTTTGTAGGGACTTGTGCTTGCCCTCTCAGGAAGCTCTACGGTTTCTATATCTGAGAGAGGAATACAACTGTCTCACACAAATTTGTGTCTTGACAGGTGAAAGGGAAGAACTGAGAATATGACTGCATTCCCAGTGTACTAGCCTGTGGAGGGGGAGACCGTTTGGGGCAGGAGAACTGGGCTCTGTCACCCTACTTAGGGGATGATCATGTTTTACTGACCTGCAATTCGGTGCCACCTGCCATCGCAGAGACTCTGTTTCAGTGTCACTGAAGTTGAAAAATCCCTGATTCCATTATTCAGTTTCACAGTAACCTGGAGGAAAATAATGTAGTCCTCACTGTAAACTCCCTCCTGTTTTCTCGTTTCCTTCTGTTATAATAATGCTGTAATTCCTGCTCAAAACATGTCTAGTATATAAGTGAAAGAAAAACACTTTCATGAAATTCTTTAAAATAAATCACCTTTCTAATGCACAGATTTTTTTTTTTTTCAGATTCAGTAGCTCTGCAATATTTCTGATCTGAACTCAAGGAAGAGTTCAAGAAAAGATTAAAAAATAACAGCTAATTTCACTCAAATTTTCTAGTACTGCTACTCTATAGTTTCCTGTGTGGTAAATTAGTGTTTAGAGGCATCAGATGATGTTTTGGCATCTTGCTAGCCACTTAGTAAGGAAAACAGTCATTAAAAAAACCAAGTATAAACAGACAACATGTGAGAAAAGGATAGGGAACTTAGGAATGACTTTTAAGTTACTTGTACAATTTGCCGGCAAATCTCTGGCAGAGCTAGAAAGTGAACCTAATTCTGAATTTAATCTCTGCTTTAGTTACGTGGATTAATATCTTTCTGGAAATGGTACGTGCAGCATAGTGTCCTTATTGCAGGGCACCAGATTCCCAGCGGTGATTGCCAGAGAACTCCAAATGCTGTGTCACTCAGGCTTTTCAAATGTCTAAGTTGTCCCTGCTAATGCTGGCACCTTGTTGACCGAAAATGTTGCAAGGAAACAACTTCTATTTAATTTTAGAGGATCTCTGTTTCAATATAGTTGTAACTAAGAAATTTTTAAACTTTGTTTCCACAAAGACACCAGCAAACAAAAATGAAGTGGTCCTCATGTTCTCTTTCATCCACCCTTGCACAAAATATATAGAAGCAATTAAAGCAAATGCAAAATCACGAAAGTGGCTCCTTAACAAATCACACAGGCAAGCTGTACTGACAGAGATGCCTAAATTTAAAAAAATGAATTAAAGGGGCTGATTGTTCTTATTTGTCCAGCAAAATAAGTCTTTGCTAATGCATTCAAAAAGAGCAGATAGTTAACGGTAAAAAACACAAATGCTTACTAAGAAGGTAACTGGCATACCTGTTGCAGTGACAAGCAGAGAAGAGCTGCTTTTCCAGGGTGAATTTTGTTTATGAGTTGCATATACAGGAAGTGAGGTTTGAAGCAGTAAGTGAAGCAAAATCTTTTGTTAGCCCAACTGTTGGAAAACCAGACAAGTTTCTGGACATGCAAACCTTCCATCAGCTCTTTACTTAACAAGTACTAGGCTGGACCACTTGTATACATATAGATGCAACCTTTAAGTGTGGCATGATACCTAGTGATGCAAGGTGCTTTAAGTTGTTCTTTGTTAATTCACCAGGGACTAGCTACAGCTGTGAGAATGGGCTTTATCTTACCTGATCAGCTGTCAAAATTTAGGTGCCTAACTGAAGCACCTGATGTCCTCTTTATAGTCAATACAGAAAAATAGATTCTCTGAATGACAGATCACTTAGGCATTTATATTAGACATCAGCTTTAGGATAGGGTGAATCACCATGTTAAACTGTCCACTCAGTCACTCTACTGTAGGTTCCTGTTCTGGTAAGAGAGGTGACAGCATGTTTCCTCAAGTGTTGCATTTCTAAGCAAGGTACAGCTAGCCTCACTTAAATACTCTTCCACTTTTGTTGACAGTTAGATACTGGGTAGTGCATTGCAGTGGTTAAAGAGTATTCACACTGCTTAGTCTCTTGACCATGCCCTAAGTTTCTTTCCTGCAAAAAAGAAAAAAAATTATTCCCCTGCTCTAAACCTTTGTTTGTTTTGTCCACTTACACTGCAACTTATTACTGTATGTGTGCAACGTGTAGCATGATGGGATCTAGATTTTAGTGGTGAACATAATAAAAAAATAGCAACAGCAACAACTGTCTGGTAAGTTCATCTCAAACCTCTCATTCAACTGACAGCCTTACAAAAATCCAGAGGCTCTAGAAACCAGATCAACAGACAATCAGAACTTTCCCTCATTCTCTCCATCACACACATATATGTTAAAGCAAGAAGAGACTGAGCGCAACTCAGACTTCTCTTTTAACAAACAAGAAATAAAAATTCATCAACAGTTACCTTACTTGTAACTCTTATACATTTTTAATGTGTGGATGAAAGAGCAACACCAAAGAGTCAGTGCTCTCGCTTCTTTTCAACTGCTCATTAAATATTTATAGTTGGCATCAGTAAAGTGATGTGATTTTGTCTTAGGTGTTGTTTTTTGTATTTTAAGAGAAATATCTAGGTTGCCTGATTTAAGCAGTTAATATATTTAAGAGAGAAATAAGAATCAATGAATGGCAAATTTGTAAGACAAAAGCTGCATATGGCAGAGTCCAAGTAGGAAGGGAGGGAACCAGTGAAAGCACTGGAGGAAATGTGACCTTCATTATACCTGTCCATTTCTCATGTGCATATTCAGGTACTCTCCATTCACACTGTGACCGTGCAGCAGAATTCCTGAGCTGCTTCGGGGACGTATTTCAAAAACAACTTCAAATTTCAGGCCTAAACTGAAGGATTCATCTGTGAGGGAAAAAGAGTAACATTATTTTTGTACTGAGTTAGTGATGAAATTGTACATCTACTCGCAGTCAAAAAGGAAGTTCAAAGCCCCAGGCTGGAACTTACTTGTTCTGTCTTTAAAACTATTGGAACACATGCCAGTACACATACTTGAAGAGATGGCACAGTGTGCTGGCAATGACCCATTTCAACTTCTGTTTTGATTATGTTTGTTTGAGGTATTAATAAAGGTTTCTTTATTTTTTCTTATTATTTTTAAAAAATGTGTTTTGTTTAAAAATATTTCTTAGCAATGAAATGGACAGCAGAAAGTAAATGATCTGTATTTTTTGGCAGTTTCTTATTGTGCAATTTGCTAGACATTCAGCAGTCTTTCTACAGTGAGTGGGACTTTACTTGAGCTTTGATGATTCAGAAGAAGAAACCCCCTTTTTCAATCTGTTGGCAGGCCAGGGAGCAAATTAGAAACACTGCCTAATTCTTCGTGGTGTTGCCAATGAATAGGGTTATGCAGTTTCCTTTCCTGTTCAGGTCAGAGCCTATGTGACCAAAAACCCCTCGTAAAACACTTCCTGGAACACGGGCCTAAATGATGGAAAAGATGTGTTGCATCATGCTGTTTATTATCAAGACATGCAGAAAGCCTTTCCTTAGGGTTTTTGAGTTACATGTTGATTTATTAATTAAAAAACTAAGGGATGACCATTTGCTGGTATACTTGGTCTTAGCCACATTGACTTCTATAAATCTGTGATAATTTTTACCGTATTATAATCTGTTCCCTTGTCAGATTATTCTAATTATTTGAAATACATACAGATGTATTTATGTAACAACTTGTGAAGTTTCATGGTGACATTGTGACCTGTCAACATCAGCTGCTTACCACAATAACAATCTGTATCTAATAATCCTTGTAAGTCACAGCCTCAGAATTACCACACCCTTTAGTGAAATAATGCCATTCTGAAGCACAGTGAATACTACAGTCTTATTATGGGATACATTGTTTTAGTAGTGTATTACCAAGGACGACATATCCTCCTTCTGATGAAAAGTATGTTCCTACTTCTGATGGGCCTTCAAAGCAAGGCGTTACACTAAATGTCTGCGAAGCTGAAGTAAGTGATCTTCCATTGAGCTGTAAATTGCTGAGACAACCACTAAAACTGTAGACAGAGTTAATCTGAGGGAGAGAAAAAAGCGTGATTAGTAGATAAACTGCTTGTGGAAGGAAATAAACTCTTCTGTCCTTATTTGTACGTGTTTATGAGCTGTAAGGCTGTGATTGTCTGGTGCATCAGTTTTGAGTTAAAAAGCAGTTTACAGAGAAGACAAGCAGGACAGATGCTTTTCATAGCCTCTCGGGTCTCTCTGATGACTTGAAGGTAACTCCAGCTTGTGTTGTTTCTCAAACAATCCTTACTAAACCGTGAGAAACAACGCAACTAGAGCAGGGCAGTGTTATACATACCTCACACCCTCAAGGCAAGACAGAGGTCTACTTTTTCTGAGTAGTGTATCTGTCTTTTTAGGCCCATAACACTAAAGATTACCTTGAAGGAGACTTGGTTATATTCACTTTTAGTTTAGCACTCCTTTCCATATACTTCAGTGTCCAAGATGTAGAGCAGAATCCTGACTTCCAGGTGCTGTCTTAAAATAGAGATACTAAGACAACACTAAAATCTCTCTGAAACTCATCTGTATCTCAGACCTTCGGGTGGAACTGATCTCACCTGACTTTACCCATCTCATCTAAGCTTGGATGTCACTAGGATTTCTCTGTTCCTCAGAGACTACTGGATTTCCAGTTGCTGCTGCAAGTCTATGGAAGCCTACCCCAGCTACCGCCAGCACAGCCCTGTGGGAGCTTTGCTATTCACTTGAACTGAGCTGCGTGCCCCTCAATATGCTGAGTATTCAGATCATAATATGCTTTGCCTGAACTCACCCCTACAGTCAGCTTTTTCATTAGCTGTACATAGAGGTATGGGATAATGTAATGGGTGTCTGCTTTACCTGGATATTTTTTACAGCTTTTCCTGGAGCTACACCCCCAATATAGAGTGGTTCAGTGACTTGCCAGGTATTAGCATTACCGCCAAAAGGCTCTTCCAGTACTCGGAGACCATCAATTATCAAGCGACCAGTATTTTTGCCTCTAATAAATATCACCTAGAAAGGGAGGAAAAAGAAATTTGAAGATTACGTTCATCTGTTGAGGGAATGCTCCTGTGCAGTGGAATAAGATAAGAAGTTTGAGAAGAAAAGCTTGTGAATGATACTCTACAAGCCTGTTTTATTAACTGCCAACATTCCTTGATGGACAACCCTCTTTTTTTCACATTCATGTAAAGGCTAGATAGTAAAAATGCTGTCTTACATTTTGGTGCACAAGGCAGAGGTAATCAAGGTGTCACAAGGTCTACTAAGATCTGCCCATCTTATATTCACATACGTTCATTGCTACAGTATATCACTGTTAGCATTTTCATGGTCTTCACCAGTTTTATGGTCTGGATTCATCCAGCCTGATTTTAACACTTAAGTGCTCGAGTTTGGAGCTTAGTAACGGTAGAATTCCTCTGTAGTCAGTGAGGAGTGAAAGGTACCTACAGAGGGAAATTCACCTTGACCTCTAAAATCATCTTTCTATTTTCATAGACCACAGAAAGACCCTAAGACAGCTGTACCCCTTGCTTAGGAACTTCAAAGAAATTTGCTGAACAGAGTTATCCTAGTCCTTTCTTTCCTAGCTAACTTAACTCCTAATTGCCTCACTGTTCTGCCTGTTTCTGTCACTTCTGTTAGTGTTGGGAATTGCTGGATTTTTATAGCTGATTCACTTTCCTGTCCCTGGTTAATGACTTGATAAAATGCTGCATCGAAGATTTAAAAATATTGGCAGAAGTTTCTCAACGTATAGGTGTGGTTATGAACACATGAATGAAAACTCCCTGAGCTGTCACATCAGCAGTGTCTTTACTGCAGCCTTGATAGCATGTGTCATCATAATGATTGCTTTCTTTTACTTACATTGTGCCAGAAGCCATCATTGTATTTCTCTTGGCTCTTGATCCTTATCTTCTGATGACCAGCATTAAACATAAAAATTAGTCGGCCATGAGCAATGAAAAGGGCCATGAAGTTGGTCTCTTTTTGGTCCGAGACGTAGAAAATCATTCCATGAGATGAGTGAGTTTTCAGACTGATAGAGAACTGAGCTCTGGCACATAAAAACACAGTATTAAAATTAGAGCAGATATACTTGACTGAAATCAAACTGCAGGTAGAGGAAGATTGAGATTTTCCTCTCATCCAAAGGAATATACATCTCATTTATGGAAGTGCTGTTTCTGAGAAACATTCCATACTGGTTTTTGGAGTAGAAGTTAAAATTGGAGAAGAAGCTGCCTTGCAAGGACATTGTTTTCAAAAATTAAAATCTCTGGAGTGAATAAAATCAATACAGACCACCAATAACTGACGGCATATACACTACATTTCCATTCCTGTTGAACAGCAAAGTTGGGGGACTTTTTAACTGTGACGGCATGGAGGCCGGACAGTTCACAAATCTTTAATGTTATTCCAGACTCACTGCTAATCTTCTCCTTCCTTGTAGTTTCTTGTGAAGTTCAAGACAACATGGCAAGTTATACCAACTTGGTTTGACACTGTCAACAGTGAAGATATCTTGAGTGATTGGTATAATTAGTTTAGGTCTAAAATATGGCAAAGCTGTCCTTTGTAGTGTAGGACAGTGCCAAAACTGATTAGTCGTCCTTCTTCTGTCAGGTAACTAGCCTAGCTTCCATTCTTCATATTGCCTGAAGGATCTATATGTGCCCCATAGCATGTGTGTGTACATTCCCACACACACTTAGGTCCTTGCTGCTATTGGTTGTTTTAAAACATCACAAGTCATTGTTTTTTTAAAATGCACATTACAATGATAAAGCTATAATAACAGTTGTAAAACAAATATGTCTTGTAGGGATGAAGAAACATATTAGAGTTTGGGATTTCCTTCTTCATATAGGCACCATGAGGACTGCCCTGAGTAAAACACTATTGAATTAAAACAAACGTAATGCTTTTTTTATTTAAGTCAGGAAATAGCACTCAGTTAGTGGTCTGGTATACTTCCAGGAAGTGCTGTGTTGTTGAATGTATAGTCTTTCATGGAAAGTATTAAACCAAAATCCTTTGTTGGTCATAACATACCATATGGCATATTCTATGAGAGCCTGAGAATTAAATGTCCACAATACCTGGACTCATTATTAATTACTTGTATTTCCATTATGGCTTGAATTGGACATGGTTTTCATAGCTTTATGTCCTACTGCACCATGTAGATTCCTAACCATTAAACAGCTGCCAAGGTCCCCTCAACAAATAACAGCTTCCTTTCTTGGTGAACTGTTGTGTTCGTTTCCAGCTCTGATCTAATGCCATTGCCTCTTGCATAAAGAGGCTGATGGTGCATTGCCTGTATAGAACTAACATCCTACAAATAGGGAAGGAGACACATTTTGTTTCTATACAATGCAGATGAAGACTTCACAAAAGGGATGTAACTGGAAACACATTGTATTTATTATTACTCAACTGAAACACCTTTTAATATATCTGTCTCCTCCCCAGTCCATTTAATTTTTATTTGTAAGGTCCCTTTACCTTTCACTGAAATCCTTTGGTATGTGATCAAATTGTTGCCGGCTGTTTGCTGTTCCTCCAAACTGATATGCATGTTCAGTTGCCTTGGGATTCATGGGCAAATGGCACTGAGGGTCTCTTTGCATATTCACTTCTTGATACAATTTTTTGAGGCCAGTTGAAGGCTGTGAAATCTTGTCTTTATCTCTTCCCACCTTCATAGAAAGAGAAGCATTAACCAGAAATTTTAACAAAGATTGAACATAATAGAAATAAAAACATCGTTTATATATAAGCTAGTAATATATTTTTTCCTTACAAAAATACCAGGAATGGTTCCAAGTCAAATTTTCCATGAACAGATCAACTATGGATGCTGATTTAGGACAGAAGAAGAGATAAACAAAATGCTTGTGTAGCTAACAATTACAGTTCAATTCTTTTGCAGTTTTCCTAATTGAATCTTTTCCTTTCTGCTTTTGATGATGTCAGCTATACTATAGGCATAAGAGGACATGCTTGGACTAGAAGTTCTGCATGCTGAAGAGTTTTTTTTTTTCACATTTATATTAATGCATGTTAATTGTACCCAGTAAAAAGAGCCACACAGAAGTAGCTGAGAACAGAAGTAAGCTTATTGCCTTTAGGATATAGAAGAATTCAAGAAGGCTTGTTTCTGCAGTACTTTTTTGAAGATGTCATAAATTTTGTTTTACAGTTTTAGTAAGAGAGAATGATGCAGGTGTAGGCCAGATAGATTGGGTCGGGGCAGTCATTTGCAGTGATGGAGCGTGTAAAAGAATAGGATCCTTTCCTTCATATATCTGAAATACTCTTCATGTGGTACATTTTAGATCCATGATTTGGAGAATTCCTGATGATGACACAGTGTGTATCAACTTTGGAAGACTCTAGGGTGTTACTGGGACAATTTATATCAAACCTTTTTATTACGGTTTTCTTTGACTTTTGATGAGTTTTTTCCTTTCTTATGGAGAAGAGCAACTGGAGGAGATTCAACAGGGCATCCATACAAAGAAGTCTGAACTTTCTCAGGGTACTGCTGGAAATCTTCCACTTCAACCTCTCGATCCAACCTGTGTTTCAAAGAGGGGATGACAAGAATAGCTTTTTTCCAAGTTGTTGGAATTGTCTTCATAAAAATAACAGAATTTTACATTTATAGTTTAAATGATGTTTAGATTTTTTTTTTTTTCATTCTTGGATCATGGATAAAAGTATAGATTTATCAGTTAATGTTTGGGTAATGCAGGCAGCCTATACTACTCTGCCTGTTGTATCCATGCTTGCATTAACAGAGAGTCTCAATCCGCAGCATCAAGTTCACTTTAAAGTCTTCTATTTAAGAACATTTCATAAAGTGATTAAGATCAACAAGTTCTGACCATTTTCACATGACCAGGCTCCTAACTTCCCCAGCTTCTGTGACATGCCTTAATATAATTTTGTTTCAAAAGCTGAAAGCTACGTAATATAAATGTAAATTACAGCTATGCAAATTACACATTGCACCAGGTGCAGTACTGAAAGCTGATTTACATAAAGTTATTCCCACTTTAACAGTATCTTAACCTAGCAGGTCTGTGCCAACAGATTCCGTGGCGAATAGGGTAAGAAACTTATTTACACATACTGTCTACCCTCACAAAATGAGAGAGGGATTTTCATTTTGACAGTAAATCAGTTCTCTTGAGCTACTATCCGAGCTGTCAGGCAGCAACTGCCTGGTAAAGTGTTTGGGAGGATGCTACACACCTAGTGAAGTAAGCGTTGCTTATGCAGCCAGTGAAGTTGGCTTGCTGCGTTCTGAGGGGAGAGCCACCAAAATAAAACTTCTTGATACTGTCTGGACTTTTCCCTGCTCTGTCCTTTGCTGCATTCTTCTTGCTTTGTTTCTTGTCATCAACAGTCAGCTCATATCTGCAAAGGCAAAGCATCCATTTTGTAGGCTAGTTTTAGAAACATCAATGCCAGTTAGACAGCACATTACATGCACCCAAAATGCTCTACGCTGTGTATACGTCATTGAATGGTAGTGCTCAAAGTCATGAGAAGACCTTCCCACTTCCAGCTGTGCAACAAATAGCAGCGCAATTAACCCACTGGCAAAGTTGAGTCCAGAGACCCATGGATTTCATAATATCCTGCGGTTAATTGTGAAGGCCAAAAAAAATACAGTCCACTCAGTGAAGGTAGATAAACTAAGGGATTACTAATAAATGGATGGAGCCACCATTTGGGTAATATGAGATCTAAGCACATGCTAATCCTTCTTCTTTATGCCCCGATCCCTTTTCCCTTCTTTTTCACCACAGTACACTGATGTTTGAGCTTTTTCAATGTTTTTGACCTAATCTTATTTTGTACGCATTAATTGCTGCAGAACTCAGGAAGGATTCTATTACTTTTATCAGAAACTGAGTATAACTAAAGCATCAGACATTGATCTCGTTTGGCAAGTTCAGAGTTCAGCACACTCAGGGAAACATGACAGTCCCCAATGCTATTCCAAGGCACCTTTTCACACCTTCATCTTTTCAAACTATGTTTCTTGGGTGTCAGAAGTCATAGGTATGAACCTCCATTTCCATTAGAAAACTGAGAATGACCTGGTTGTACCTGCATAGGCAAGATTCTTGAAGAAATATGCTTTGATTATTTGACCTTCTAAGAAATTTTTAAACATGGAAAACAACAGTAAAACATACCAATAAAACAATGATGTCAAGTTTTTTAAGAAGCAGCTAGAGAGACTTATTCCCTACTGCTGTATTTAGTCTTACATTTGTGTCTGTCAGTGCTAAAAATATTTTGAACGTGTTCCACTGTATATATCCCAAATGAATGCTCTTTGTAAAGGTGCCTCAGTTACTTCAGGGTCAATTTAGGATTACTTTTACAAATCAGAACAATCAATCCTGCTG
>NW_010538588.1:85673-90138 GCF_000687285.1 Phaethon lepturus
GTCTTAAATTACATTAAACTGTTTTCATACCTGAGGGCAAAAAAGGACTAAGCTTTTAGGAAAACAGTTATTTTTAGTTTTACTAAAAATTCCCAGTATCTCATGCTCAGGTCAAGCTGGCCAGTTTTCAATCACATAGATTTTTGGCTTTGTATTTTGTTAACTGAATTAATCAATTAAAAATATCACTTAAAAATAACTCACTTAAACATCACTTTGAAAATGAGTATTAAATGATAATGTATAAGTAACGATTACAGGAAACGTTTATATTCTAAAGGTAGGGAATAAAAGATGCTGGACAGCTTTACCTTTCTGGGGTGATAGAAGTAATAATGAAGTGGGTTTTTCCATCGTTGTAATTTCGGTCTGGTGATTGAATTTTGGTTCCACTTGCATTTAAAACCACAGCACCTCTGTCCATAGAGATGGATAATACATCTGACTGAAATACAGACAAAAATATCTTCATAAGTAACAGAAAAATTAGCAGTTCTGTGCATTTTCCTGTTGCATTTATTCTCCTTCCTGCTTTTTTCCCCATTTGTGCTTTATTTGCAGAAAGGTATACTGAGAAGCAAAACAGGAGATGATCTCATTAGAATTTATATTCTTGCTGTTTTTTAAGCCTGAATTCTGGGAATTCTGCTGCTGCTGCTGTCTCATGTATCTGTCACATGAGCTTCATACATCTAGCACAGTTGTATGATGTTTACATTTCATTTGCGTTTCTGGTGCGGCTGGTACTGTATAGAGCAGCTGCTATGGCAAGATTCCTGCTAGAACATTTTTTTCTTTTCCTAATTCCCTCTGATCAGACCTGTTCAATTACTAAAAATTATCTCAGAGAGATCTGCTGTCTGGGTCAGGTGTACGGGATCACCGTGCCACGTAGCAGGAGTATTGTCTGTTCCATTAGAGCAAGCACTGCCACTGTGCAGCGGTAGGAATCATCCTGTCTCATTCTGTCAAGTGCTAAATAGCTGAACCTCCATTTGTTAAGTAGGGCACTTCGCACCTTGCAGGATTAGAGCTTTTGCGTTAAAACCAGAAGTGGTGTGTGTAAGGCCTCATTTATGCAAACGATGTGGATAACTGACATGGTTACAGATTTCAATTTAAAGTAATACTCCAGGCTGTAAAATGTAAAAGTTCAGGAGTGGTTATTGGTGTCATACAGCCTTCCCTGCTGCACTGCTGATGATCTTCTGCAAGTATGTCAGAACAGACAATTTGGAGGTGGTTGCAAATGTTCTGTCATCTGAGCTTATGCTTGCTGCAGATGTCAGTCTGAGCCTGCGGGATTTTTTATCGCTCTGGCTCACACAACATTTTGGGAGTGCAAGTCCACATTTCTGCCCATGTCACACCTCTGAGGGGGCATTTAGAGCAGCCTGGCTTCCCATAGCTGCAAGGAGCCCTTCTCAAGTGCAGCTTTTCCCACTCGTACATGGAGGTCTAAGTACCATCTGGGAATATAGGCAGCTTTCCGAGTGATTTCTGTCAACTCAGCAATGCTTAGAATACCACCCCACTAATCCAAACAAACGGTGTCTTTGCTTCTAGGGGATTGTCTCTGGGTGGAAAATGTCAGGCCCTTAATATTGTTTGTGCTTTGGGTAGCAGCTACAGGTCCAAATAAGGATGGCAGTGCTGCTGAGCACAGTGAGATCCACTGTGCATTTCTGCCCTAAGGACTTTATTGAGCACAAATGGATGCATGTTAACTCTAGGCATATGATCAAATCCTCTTCTCAACATCAAAATAATGTCTAAGCATTGCTGGTTTTCATCTGTAGATCAAATGCAAACTGTGAAAATGAGGTCATCATATTGCAGACTGCTTGCTTTATTATGAAAGCATGAGTTGAGAAATTGTATTATTCCCCTAGTATTCTCCTGGGAAACAATGCAAGGCTAAAATTAAACAAATTGTAAAGTAATATATACTCACTCCTTCAGAATAGTAGAACAGCAGCCCATTGGGCTGCAATGTCCGGAAATTAAAGCCGCCTTCAAACTCACTAAAGAGGGACACTTTTTGGCTTGATGCAATGAAGCTCTCTCCATTGAAATACGCTTTGCGGGACATCTGTGTATTAAACAAAACAAAATTACAAGTTAACTGCAGAAAAAATTCAAATTATAAACAGAATGAGGCTATTTATTTTTTTTTAAAGATACAGCCAGTTCAGTTCTATAAAAACTTCAGTTGTTACTGCATGTCTTTACCTAATTTATGTAGGCTTTCGCTCGCATGCTGTGAAAAATCTTAAGAAAGTGTAGCCATTTTTAGACAGTGTAAGCCAAATTGTTCTCAGTTTCCTGGGATTCTTGGCCTCATCCTAAGTCTGCTGATGCTAGTGAGCATGAAGACTAGAAGCAGAGAGGGCTCAAACTCCTGTCAGAGCTGTGTGGCACTGAGTGACCATCCCAACATGCGATACAGGAGTTGGTGTGCTGCACTGAGTGCTGGTGTGGGGGACTGGCCATGGCAGCCTATAACCCTCTGAGTTTAAGAAGGAAAGGGGTCCAAGGTAGGACAAATTGCAGCTAGCTTCCTTGTAGACAGAGGGTGAGACTGTATGATGAGTTCTAGAAGTGGTGGGCTCCTTCATCTTCACAGGTTTGCAGCACGGCTGCAAGCGCTCTTTAGATTTACCAGCCTTGCACTGCAATGAACAAATGATGAATAATGGAAGGGATTAGAAACCAAATGGCAATTTTTTCAGTGTTAATGCTGGTGCAATTGGTTTTTGTATCACAGAGCTAGAGCTGGCCTGACATAAGGGGTGAACTCATTTGAAGGGTGAATATCTTGTCATCTTTTTCATTTCATAGATTTTTATTAAGATGCATGTGAGGACAATTCTCCTTGTTCTTTATGAAAGAATGAATTATGAAGGAACAAATATTTCCTTTCATAATACATCACACAATTTATTTAAGATCCAGCTTTCACATTGCAGTCTTACAATAACAATATCAAGTAAAATACCTTGTACTGTAACTCGGGCAGTGTGTCAGCAGACTTAACACACACACACAGAGCACCCTCACCAGTCAATGAATGCATTGTAAGTTCCTTAGTTCAAGACTTTCTTTCCATTTTCTGGAGTAAAACTCAAGCTCATAGCTGTATCCATTGACAAAATGTTGTTATCTCACAAATGATGTTATGCTTACCAGTGAATCCTCTGGGCACCCATAGCTGATTCCCAGGGTTCCTGGTTCTTCTAGCAAGTTGAAATCCTTCTTTTGGAACTGGAAGCCCTTCATGCAGCCTTTAAAGCCAATACTTCCTGCCAGATGTGAACTAATGCTGTTGGAAAACAGTGTCAAACAATCTGCAGTTAGATAGCCCTTGCCTTTCTGAACGGACTTTTATCGCAAAAGTATTCTAAAAAACTTGGAAGAGCCTCAATCATTTGCCTCACTAGTGCCCAATTCCTGCATCTTTATGTAAAACAATTAAACCACATTACATGTTTTGAAAAGTCAAGATGCATCAGATGTAATAAATGTTATGGGAGGAAATAGATGAGAGTTCAGAGAGGAGATCCATATAGAGTAATTAAATAGACAAAAATAGCTGCTGAAATAAAAAGTCTTGTTTTTAAATGGATTTCTACCCCATTACAGTGGAAATCAATGGATTTCTATCTCCATTTTTTAATCATTTTAGAAAAGTTCTGTTTTAGTTTTCCTGTTTTGCTCTTACGAACAAGCTCCATTCTTGTCTTGAGAAGCAGATGGGTCTCTATTTCTTAACAAATAATAGTAACAAAGATCAGGGAAGTAAGAGTAAATTCTGATTGCTGATGAGTGGGTTTACATAGTTGTAAATGAGAGCAGCAGGTGGGCTTCCAGGATCCTTATTATGTGAGATTTGAGGTGGATAGCACAGCAATGTATTCTGACTGCTTCTGCTCACTGCTCTGAGTTTTTCAACTCTGCCTCTCACCAAGATATCACAGCATTAAGGCATAGGACAAATATAATTGAATTTATCCTCATGCTGCATGAAGCAGAAGAAATTTGCCTAAAATCACAGAGGGTCTGTGACAGGTCAAGGAAATGACATGGGATCTATTGGGTACCAGTTCAGAAGATAATTAGAGAACAAATATACTGAAGGAGTGAATGTGAAAGCTGGAGTTTTGACCTGGCTACCTGTAAACAGTCTTGGTGCTTTCTACAGGATGGACCTTAGCAGTGGGATTCTTCTCACTTCACATGAGATGATACTGACAGTGTTGACATCTGCTTCTGTGCTAGTTGTCTATGAGTTATCTCATTGTAAAGGAGACATTGGAAATATGACAAATGAATTAGTCTCTGAAAACATTTTTCTACATTGGCAAAAATGCACCATCAGGTGAAGTAGCACAGATGTACATGTCTGAAATAAGGTGAGAGGAGGAGCACTGCAGGGCCTTAATCTTCTCACAGCAAAATCAGCAGG
>NW_010538588.1:90169-134347 GCF_000687285.1 Phaethon lepturus
GCCATCCTCACTGGGATTTGGATCAGTGTGGGCTGTCACTCAATCAGTTGAATCTCTAGTCTGACTGACCATGGGACTGGCTAGATGCCACAAGTATGCCTTTCTTTTAAATGCCATTAACTTATCATTTTCTAAGAGCAACAGGAGCTATAGAAGATAGGTTTTAACCCAGCACCCAGTGCTCCTACCTCCCTTTAGCTTTCTGCTTTATGCAGTGACTGAGTTGGGAGAAAAATAATGTACAATTGTACGTCCAGATTCATTTATTTGGGAAAAAAGGCAATTGACAAAGTGCTGTTGAAGCAAATGAAAATATACTGCTTTGAAAGAATATTAAACTCCTCCTCTAAGACTACAGCTAGTTTTCCCCCCTGCTGCTGCCTCTCAATGTCAGTCAATTGTAAGTCATCCTAGAAAAAGGAACGATAAATACCAGTAGTAGATACTACTAGTAGGAGACAGATAGTAGTAGATCATCAGTAGATATAATGGTAGTAACAACCTATGCTCCTGACAAAAATGGAAAGGTGTCACCACATTTGGACCATGCTTCCTCCTGTCTACCCTCGTCATGAGAACCAAAGCTGAGTCCCACCAAGGTAATGTTTAAATCAACTCAGTATACAATTTTCAATATTATAATTTGTCATATTTTTACAATGCCTATGGATTTTTTTTCTGATATGACCATTTGTTGAGACGCTGTTTTTCTTGCTTTGACAGTACCTTCCAGGTGTTTTGCAGAATGACTACAATTCATTCAGAAAACTACGGGCATAATTCATGTGATTTATCTTGTATCCTACATTTGAGAACAAATTTCATCTGTCATTTTGTTGCTCAATTGCTTAGATTTCTAGGTCCTTCTGGGCTTTTTCAGTGTTCTCTAGGCTTGATTAACTAAAGTAATTTTTACCATCCTTTTGTGCTTTGTTTTTAGATCATTAATGTATTTGATACCAGAGAGATCATTTGGGCATGTGCTGTAGACTTCTTATACTGTGAAAATTGAAGAGTTACTCTCTGTCCCATTTTCTCTTTCCCAGCTGCTTTCTAATCCATTGCAGCCTTTCCCCCTTCCACCCTACTAGTTTTCTTAACAGCCCCTTATGACAGACCTTTGTAAAGAACTATTTGAAAGGCCAGATAAATTATATACTCTGTTTCTCCCTTGCCCACCATTTTGTTTGCATGTTCAAATAGTTACATGGGATTGAAAGGCATAATCTTCTTTTACAAGAAGTTTGTCCGTATCTTAAAAGCTTAATCTGTGTCTTATATCTCAGACATTATTGATTCAACAGGCTCCCCTGACAACAAAATAAGGTTTCAGGAGATTTACCACTAATTCCTAGAAACCATTGTGCAACATTTGCTATCTTCCCCCCCCTTTTTTTTTGTTTAACGTAGAGGGTATTTTAAAGAGAGATGATATTTTAAAGAGAGAGGGTATTTCTGTTAGCAGTTGTGACACATAAAACAGCAGCTGGAGTCCTTCTGAAAATGCTGGCCTTGCTGTCTGACCTCAGGCATGAATATTGCCTGCCAGAAGAGCATACCCTTCTGAAAGCAGGCAGCCTGCTCTCCCAGAGTGTGACCCTGGTCCGGCAGATTCCCACTGCAGGAAATGAGAGTTATACAGTCTACTGAGATTAATCTTGGCTTCTGTCAAATGGTATGATGGGAAAATGAGACTTTTTCTTTTCTTCCCACGCCCACGCAGAGCCAGCTGACTTGGGCCTAGAGAGAAGCTGAGACAGATCAGAACTGAAGTGCATAGTAGGAAAAATATGATCTTTAGATTTGAAAATGCAGTTGGTAGAGAGTTTTAGTCCTTCAGCTAGTGCATCGCCATTTTACAAAGGTAACTTTTTGCAGAGCAAGGAGGAATAGTGATTCTATATTTTCACGTGTTTTTTCTTTGAAAATGCCTTTTTGTTTTAAGAAGACAGCAGTTTCTGTTACCCTTACTAAAACTAGACCAGTTTTAGCGAATTTACGTGTGCTGGATCAAGCCTAATCCTTGGTACTTCAGAGCTGAGATGCACTTAGAAGTGTGTCTCAGGGGTTGAGGCTGGGAAAAATGTTTTATTGTAAGCCCTTCAGCACAGGTCATACAACATAACTTAAATATGGTGATTACTTAACGATAATGATTGAATACCAGTTGTAAACCAACCTGGAGTGCAAGATCTCAGCAGGCGCTCCTCCAATGTAGATGTCTGTGAATGGCATTGCTGTTCTTTCATTGTCCACACTTTTTATATGTCGCCTGTCTACTACCAAGATCATCTTCTTAGAATTGTGATATATAATAGAAATCTGAGAAAAAAAACATGTGCTTAAAAGTGTCCAAAATGTCATCTTTTGTAAGTTGTCATCGTGATTTTGCAAAATTGGTTGAATCTTTATATCCTTTTGTTTGAAAAGCTCCTCCCATTTATCAAAAAAGTTGTTTGTAAAACAGGAGAGGCTGACAACAGTTACTTATTTTTATAAAAATATTTTGAGCTTATTTTGATGTCACAATATCTCTGATGATTGAAAACCCAGGATATTTCACTTATTAATAAATCCACATGAAAGTACCACATGTCAAATTCTGCACTGCAGCAAACAGATAAGCTCTATTAACTTCAGAGTGCTTTCTGGATTTATCCAAGAAGTTAGGGCATACTTCTTAAAAAACTTATTTCATTGTCAAAGCATAAAAGGCTTAATTGTGCTTTGCTTAAACAGGTTGAAAAGAACTGTAGCTGAAGTTGTGAATCAGGAATTAGACTTTGAATTTACATCAAGTAAATGGAAGGAGAAGCAAGCCACTAAGGGGGATTTGCTACTGCCACTGTCACAGTTACACTGGCTTAAACCAAATACAAGTAGATATTTTAGATCTGCCAAAGACCCTAAAATACTATGTATTTATAAAAGACTGCTACCAAATTAATTCTCCCTTCAAATGAAATGGGAAATGCAGTATTTCGTGTAGTACAATGCATAACAACTAAGGTGAGTAGGTTAACAAAATGACATGTTTTTAGTTGAGGGGAGTTGTATATTTGAAGGACATAGCTGTCCTGGGTATAATTTCATTTTGAATTAATAACAATAATAACAGTAATAATTCTGCTTTGGAGCTACTGGGATAGTTGGTTAAATGGTTGTGATTGTAATCGCATCTCTACCTCATGAAATTTAGCGTCGTTAATCTGAGCCTTCTTCATGGAGTCCTCTAGCAGCACAGGGCCGCTGCTGAAGCCAAAGTCATAGCGGAGGTACAAGAAGCCATTGTGCATCTCTAGACTGAAGAACATACTCTGTATAAAACAAACCAGCAGTCAGAAAAGAACTATGATTGTTGCAGCAATTTAAAAAAAAATATAAACAGTGTACAAGAGTGCCTGACATTGTGAAAAGGTCTTTTTATTTGCAAAACTATAACATAGTTTCTGGATTAGTTTTGTATATATAATATATGTGTACATATACACATGCACACATAATTGTTTGATAAACGGCACTTATTTGAAGACTTGGTGAACTGTTTCCCTTTAGGAATAGTATTTGGTAGCACAGTAAATGTCAATATTCTTTACCAGCAAAGTATTCCTAATGCAAACACATCTATTTTTACTGTCCAAGTAATACCACATGCCCCAAATGAAAGATGGTATAATGGTAAAAGCAATGTTGTGCTAGAATGGCTGTATCTGCGTTAGCAGCTTCTGTCATGATGCCTGTAATAGCTCAGGATTATATCTTTTCACAGCACTGATGTATTTGCTGAAGGCTGAGCAAGAGCTAGAGTATATGTATGTACTGTCTATTTGGTTTCTGGATTTCTTGACTAATCCTGCTTCATGGTTTGGCTTCTGTTCTGTGGCTGGGTGACCTAAACTTTACAAACAGGAGCTCTACTTCAGAAAATCTTTAAGAAGTGCTTGAAATGAAGATATGTACCATAGAATTAGTCTTGTTCCAAATCTGAACATAAATAAACAGAAAGGACAGTTTACAGCAACTGTGCATCTGGGTTAATGCTTTTAATGTTAATGTTTGTCTTCTCTCCTAGTGTTCATGCTGTTGTTCCCATGCCTAATGGAAACATGGGAACAATAATTCTCAAAAAATGTACTGCAGGCCAAGAACTGCTGTCTCTGACACAAATGAGTCCACCCTCAGAAGTCGTTACTTAAAATAGTAAAAGTAGGTTTTAATCTAGCGCTTTTAAATGCAACTGCAGCTTGGGTTTGTCTTGAACAGCTTAAATTTGAAAATGAATAAGGGATTTCATTTAGAGTATTTATGAGCTGTCTTTGCAGAACTGAATAATGGGCCAGCTTACACAGTCTTTCTAAAAGTGCCTGTGAGCAGCTCTTCCACAGCTAACATCTGACTTGATTGCACTTTCTACCATAACACACAAGTACATACATCTCCGACAAACCTCTGGGCACTATTGCTTGGAAGAAAAATTACTGATCTGCAATAGAGGCTGTTAAGCTTTTAATAGCAGTTGCTTAGTCCAGAACCTCCTAAGAGCGAGGGTTAGTGGTGGCAAGCTATGCTGCAGAGCAAATAGCTCCCCACAACTCTCCTCTGGAAGTTACCCTAAAGGCAAACACTAGAGAGTAGCTCTTCTAATGAGACTGGTTTTTTTTTTCTCTTCTGAATGCTCAGTGCAGTAGTACGTGTAGGTGTCTAGACAAGCGTATCTCTGTGCACTGCATCTACATAGTAAAATATTTTCTGTGGCTTTACCAAGTTGTAATCCACACAGGACTTGGGAGCTTGATGTGGATGCCCAAAGACAAAAAAATCTGAGTTTGTCTTCAGAGGATATTTGCATGTGGAGTCTACTTTCTTCAAACCCTTACAGTGTTTATATCACTCTCAAACTTCTGAAAAGCTGGTGATGTATGGATAAAGCCTTTTTATTTGGGCTACTTTCTATTTTCAGTAACTTGAGTATTTAACTCTAGTACACCCTGAAACACAAAGTGGCAGCTAACACAGAGTGGCTGCTTTATGGGTGTTACTTCACAGAAATTTCCTATCGCTTTGATTGTGCATTCGCATTTAAATAAAGGTGCAACTACTGGGCTTAACTGGAATGTCTGTCAAAGTGTCATCACAGGGGTATGACCACTCTGAAGTTCTGACTGTCTCTGGATGAGAGCAGAGTCCAGCTCAGGGCCTTGGCGTCCTGGGGCCATTGCAGACCAAGTTCCAGTTCCCTCCGAATGTATACACGTACCAGATGAACACCAGATGAACACAGCGTATTCCCTTTTTGCAGAAGTTAAATGTAAGGACATAAAGCGTATTACCTTTTTGCAGAAGTTAAATGTAAGGACTTTTGGATTTTCCATGATATTGTAAGTGCTGGGGAACTTGTGGTGCTCATGGATAAAGGGTACCAGCAGGATTTGGTACTCACCCCATTAATCATCAGCAGGATCAATCCGTTGTCTGTAGGTGTTCGAACTTCTATGTCAAACCGAGTCACCTGGCTGAATCTTCCTCTTCTTTCGATGTTTCTTGCCAAGGCGTAGCCAGAGCCATCAAAGAAATAGCTCACAGCCCGGCTCTGAGTGAAAGCCAACTTATTTCTACGAAAAAAAGAAGAGGGGAAGCAATATTTGGCATATCCCCATTTTAATTGGGGAAATTGAAAGGCTTTTATCATTAAAATACTTTCTTTAAATAACTATTCTGAAGTGTTTCTTCTTTGTGGCAGCAGTGAGACTGATGACTTTTTCTCTCAAATTCTTTATGTGAATTTTTTCTGGAAAATAACGTGTAACTTTGAAGGTGTATCTAACTCCTTCATCATTAGAGCGATCTTTTACCCTGTGTTGTATGTAGAGGACAGGAAAATTCTTTGCTCATCCTTGTGAAGTGGCAGGCCCACAACACCTCGTTATAAGGATACACGTATGTTTTTGTTCAGAGCTTGCCTGGTTTGTGCAGAAATCCGTTTGAATTCTCCGAGGCCTTTAGACTCCCATGCGCTCTGCTGGTGAGCCCAGGAGCAGCCGACATGCACTGTCCCGGGGAGCAGCAGCTCGCACTCCCCGTGGGAACGGCGTGGGAAGCAATCATTTGCTCTGTCCCAACACCTCCTGCATTTCTTCCCAGTGAGAGCTGCAAGTTTCTCTCTTGTTCTTTGAAGAGAGAGATTCTACTGTTGCTGCCTGTTGTACGAACAAAATGCCTGCTAATGTCTGTGCTACATGAACGCTCTGTGGTTGATGTTCACTTCTACTTAGGGGCTGCATTTCCCGGTTTGTGAATAGCTTATCTGAGGAATTTCTGTGGTGGGTTTAAGAGGGCATGGCGGAAGGATAACTTCCGTACTGGCTTTGCTAGCTGGGGGTGGGGACTGCATTCAGGTTCACCAGGCCCACTGGAGCTGTGGCTGTATCGCTTGCCAGGACAGGACTCGAGTTAGGAGCAGTTCTGTCCTGGGCGGGTGGCGTGGGTAAGGAGGGAGCCTGGGCCATGCCCCAGCTAACACGGCAGGGAGGACACGCTGCATTTCTCTTTCGAAGGCACGAGCAAGGTTGCGAGACAGCTGCAATGCATTTCTTCCCAGTGAGAGCTGCAAGTTTCTGTCTTGTTCTTTGAAGAGAGTACTGTTGCTGCCTGTTGTACGAACAAAATGCCTGCTAATGTCTGTGCTACATGAACGCTGTGGTTGATGTTCACTTCTACTTAGGGGCTGCATTTCCAGGTTTGTGAATAGCTTATCTGAGGAATTTCTGTGGTGGGTTTAAGAGGGCATGGCGGAAGGATAACTTCCGTACTGGCTTTGCTAGCTGGGGGTGGGGACTGCATTCAGGTTCACCAGGCCCACTGGAGCTGTGGCTGTATCGCTTGCCAGGACAGGACTCGAGTTAGGAGCAGTTCTGTCCTGGGCGGGTGGCGTGGGTAAGGAGGGAGCCCGGGCCATGCCCCAGCTAACATGGCAGGGAGGACACGCTGCATTTCTCTTTCAAAGGCACGAGCAAGGTTGCGAGACAGCTGCAAATGGAGACAGCTGCAAACATGTAAGTTGTCGCAACTAGGAGTTAAAAGTGGCAAAGTGCCTTCTGGACCACTCAGTACCACCTTCACGTTGCTGTTCCGAGACAGGAACGAAGGGCAGGACGGGCGCGCGCCGCGGACCAGAGCAGCGGGGTGACGGCGGGCCTGTCCCCTACCTGGCACAAGGTGGCGATGTGGTGGTGTCCATGTTGTAGACGTGCTGGAAGTTGTACAGGCTGATCACCTCATCGTTCAGGGTAGCCAGTTCCAGGCAGCCGATGAAGCCGGGTAGGTTTAAGCTCGGAGGGAGCTGTGCAGGGGGCAAGGACGAGTAAAAGGAGAAAGGTCACACTCTTTATTTGGGTATCACGGAAGCGTTTGTGCCGGGGGTCCCTTTGTCTCTGTGCTTTTCCTATTTTGAAACAAATGGGATGATGCTACCTTGGAATAGTCGTTGCAGTCCTTATGGCCCTTGTGCTGTAAGTTAAAATGGAGCACGTGAATGGTCTCACAGCGAGAACAACAGGTGAGGAAAGGCAACTGCAAACAAAAACTTGCAGTTTTGAAGGGAGCGCACTTGGAAAAGGGGAAAAGGGTTAAGATTGGGCTAATCACAGATCTTGCTCGGTGTGTTTGAATACCTCAGCAGATATTTCATATCTAATGTATAGACATCCTTCACGGACAGAAAAATAACTTCATACTTTGGCGAAAGAGAGAGAAATGAGGGAGCTCTTTAAACCCAGGAGACTTGAGTTCAAAGTCTGTCCCAGTGGCTAATCCTCAGTAGGCGTTATTTTGAACAGTTAGCAGGATATAGAAACTCCTTCTTTTAACAAAGGTCACTGCAAATGGAATTAAAATAGCCACATCGGTGAGGGGAAAAATACAAAAGAATAAAGCTGACAGATCTAGGGAATCATTCTTTTAATATTCAAATACTTTGCCCTGTGGAACAGGTGTGATATTAATAACACCTCTTGTATTTCAGAGTCTGATCACTGCCAGTAACTTTTCTTTGGCCTCTCATTATTTCCATTTTGCTTATGGTATAATAATAATGGTAATACAGCAATGCAGAATACATGTAGCTGTAAGAGAAAATGAGATTCTTATCTGCAGCACAGATACCTTTGGTAAATGATCCTGTTTCCTTTTTTTCCTTTGTTTCTTCTACTATTCTGTTAAATTATATTAAGTATGAGACTTCTGATGGTTAAGTGGTACATTTCATATTTACAAAGTACGTAACAGGGAAGCAAAGGCAAAAGCTTTTAGCAAATGAGACTGTTATGTTAATAAACTAAAACGTGAGGTGTCCATTCCTGAGGGAAAAGAGACTCATATGCTTATCAAATAATTCTATGAATCCTTTTATTCCCATTTTCCTTTACTTTTCTCTTTTTCCTTTCCTCTGCCCTGGTCTGGATCTGACCTGGAGGGTTCATTTGCTAGGTTACATTTTTGTGTGTGTGCAACTATTATTCTGTCGTCAGTCCTATTCCCAGGCAATCTGCACCCAGGGCTCAGTAATCTAAAATTCAGACCATGGCATATGTTATGAAGAATCTTGGCTATCAAAATTGCATGACTGAATGAAAATGTACTTAGACTTCACAACAATTTCTAAATCCAAAAAGAGGACCTGGTATTTTCACAGAAGCAGGTTAAATGATGTGCTAACTCATGCTAACTACTAGGAACTAGACTGAAGCAACTGTCTCACACAGGTCTTCAGACGTGTTTTGCACAGGGAAGTCTTCATGCTGTTGTAAGGCTGGATCTAAACCAATGATAATTTAAATTCAAACAAATAACTATATTGCTAGTTTCCCACACTGTTCTAATATTAACAATACATTACTTTTCATTTTTGTGACAGTTGTAAAAGAGAAACTGTAAGTGCCAAGAACTTACTAGCATTGAAAAAAAGTAGTAGCCTACAAACTTTGTTAAACAGGGCTAATAGGCCTTAATTTATGCATACTACTTCACAGCTAGCAGGCTTTTTTCTTATTATTACATTTCAGAAAACTTGAATGACTGCTCACAGGAATCTGATCATCTTACTGTATGACACGATATGCTTGAGAAAACAGTAGTTTTCATCATGGTTAGAAGTTGGCATCCTAAGATGATAAATGACTAAGTAAGGACATTTTATTTATTAACCATTTCAGTGTTTAAAGGGAAGCCCAGCAAGATTAGTTTGCATTATTTAATTTGAACGTGGAGTATTTATCTGACCAACCTTGAAGTCTGGAGGCACTCCGCCAACATAGAAAACAGCATTTTCAGGTTCCAAATTCAGGAGAGAGCCAGGACCAAGGACCTCTCCCTTTTTGATGAATTTTTCTTCAGCTGTGCTGCTAAGACTGGGCACAGTTAAAAACATTTTGCCATGTCTTCCAATCCTGTAGAAGAGATAAGAGAAGAGAGTTTTGTGTTGGCTAGACTTAAAAAAGAACAAGCAAGCCTCCAACTCCAGGAAGGGTTTTTTTTCCTCACCAGAAAGTTGGTACTCTGCGGGAAAAGAACAAGAGAAACTACAGAAACTTTCTCTTCCCCCCTGTGTCCCTGAGGGTCTTGGCTCTCTAAAAGCAAAGAAAACTTCCATTTATGTCAGCAGGACTAGAACCAGGCACTAAAGACTAATGATGAGCAGTTCTGGCCCAGTCTTTTCTGTTTGACTTTTTTTTTTCTACGAACTGATTTTGGGGAAATGTACATTATCACTTTACCTCTCAATTTTGATGATACTGAAGTAAGAAGGCCAGGTGCTGACTGGCTTGGCATCCAGAGGTATCTCCACGTCTTGACCCCCCAGATTATAAATGTACACAAGGTTGTCATTTTTAATTGCAAGACCAATGTAATTTTTTGCCTAAAACACCAATGGAGAAGGATGTCAGAGCTACAATGTCAAAAGAGATTTAATGCAGAACATTAGTAAAGGACGAGCTTTGATAGACTAAATGACACCTTTAAATATAACTAATAAACAAAAGCTTCATTCTCTAATTACTTTCTTTTACCAGATAGAACTGTACAGAAAAAGTCTCTGATATTTTACTTCATATCCATTTTGACTGAGGTAAATACAAGGTCATGAGATGTCTTCTCACCATAAATTGGTCATGTTCAATGGGAAGCTGTTCATCAGTATTTAGTGTACAGAGTCATATGCAGGAGATAGGAAGAAACATTTGTCTAAAGCCTAGGTATTATGCTGTAATTAAATATTCTGCCAAGAGGGGTTTCACTTGATTTATATTCAGTAGACAGTCTTTTTAGAAAAGCTTAAAAAGAAAAGCCTGCCTCTTTACCCTTTCCAAGTAACAGCTTGCCAGGATTATACCTTGCTTGTGAGATGCGATTTTTTTTCTTTTAGGAACCACAAGTTAAAGAACAATTATTTCACAACATGTACAGGTGGTGAGAGTATATGCCCTTTCTAGGTGTTTCAAAGGAGTGACATACAGAGTGTACAACAACAACAGCACAAGCCACAGGCAAAGAAACATGCTTGTCTTGGGGGCCTGTGACCTTAGAGATTTGGAACAGACACTGTCAGCAGCATAAACTTGACTAAAACATGGCGCACAAAAGCCAGGTGGGTGACATTAACTGCTTCAGTGTACCTCAGTATTGGCAGTGGAGATAGCAAGTGTGACTCACAGCAATGACAATCACAGCAGCACACTGCATAGCCAGTTTAATTTGCTTCTTAGAGAGAATCTTTCATTGTTTGGGGTGAGAAGTTTCAAGGACGGGGTCTCGGGAACCCTTGCTCTTTGCTTGTCACAAAATCAATGACAGTCATATAGTAGACACACCTTACTTTTAAACATGGAGAAATAGTGAGAGGAAAAACCAAGGGCAAATAAACTTCAAGCCTATTTAAATTTTCTTTTTTTTTAACATATATAAAAATTAACTGGGTTATTCTCTTACATTTTTGTTTCCGAGGTACAAAATAAATCTGTCTGGAGACGCTGCCAGTTGTGGGCTGTCTTTCTCAAACTTTATGTACAAGCTCATGGAAGTGAAAGATTTCAGTTCCTCCACGTTGATCTTTGGATTGACTTCAACAGCTGATTGGCCTCCAAACATCATAGAAACTTGGACCTGCAGTTGCAAGTGTGCTAAGTGAGACACATTATTGCTGCCTGGGGACATTACTTAAGGTAAATTATATTAATTAAGAATAATTAACCAACAGCCTTGCTTA
Organism: Phaethon lepturus; assembly: GCF_000687285.1. Classification (NCBI taxonomy): domain Eukaryota; kingdom Metazoa; phylum Chordata; class Aves; order Phaethontiformes; family Phaethontidae; genus Phaethon; species Phaethon lepturus. Next base: position 101,430 of record NW_010538588.1, read on the forward strand.
CTGCAAGAGTGGAGTTGGCACCTATGTATTGGCCATGCAAAATTGTATGTTTATAACAATCAATTCTGGAAGGTGCTGTAAAGAACATGAAGGGAATTCATTTTAAAATTAATTAAAGCTTCTAATTAACTCTGCTTAAGCATATTCGTAAAGTAAATTAAATTTCAGTGGGACATAGATGTGTGCTTAGTTGAATCAGGGCCATATCATTATGTATGGCACATAATGAAATTCTTACATAGCTGCAAAACTTATACCCATAATTTATTTCTTTGCTTTGGGAGTAGTATGACCAATTTTCTGTTCATGAGTAATCCTGTTATGTTACTGAAGCTACAGTGATATATATGAGATGCTAATAAAATTTTAAAACATGTTCATTTTAGTTCAAAATGACTTCAACATAACCAAAATAATGTTTTCAAGTTAAGTTTTAAGCACAATATGCCTGAATGACGAAATACATTTAAGGAACAGTCAAGCACTGTGCACATACTAACTGCTTTTTCCTTTTCTTTTTTGAAGTAATGTATGCGAACAGCATATTCCAGCATTGTGAACATACAATAATGCACAGAATTTTTGATTTCTCTGAATGAATTGAAATATACTGTTTCTATTTTTGACCTCGGTGTTCTTGTTGTAGAAAGATCCCTCATAATTTATGTATGATAATGAAAATGTTTCTCTCTATTAAATATGTATGAACCAAAGATTCTCTTACCCTGCAGAAAATTAATTCAAAAGAAAAAAAAGAAATATTGTCATCTCAGAAAAGTTTGCATTAAATTGCCATAATGACTACCGCTTGTAACTAATGTTGCCAGCTGAGTAATGACCTATTAGTTTTAGCTTTAAATGCTTTTGTTATTGTGGCTATCTTTAACACTGTACCAATTAATTAAAGTTGCTGCTGCAGGAGCAGTGGTCTACCATGAATACCATGGTAATGTTAATTGCTTGCACATAGCAACTGTAAAGATTTTAACGACTTCCACGGTACTTTGTTTACACAGTTGAGAGGTGATAATGTCAAGGTTTGAGCTTCTAACATAGCCTAAGAAAATGGAGCTCCTAGGAAGATGCATTTGATTATTAGCACTAGTAACCAAAAGTCCCATCCAAAAGTTTTACCTTGCTTGCTACACTCCTGGTTTGAGCAATTAACTCTCTGATCCGCTGAATGCTGGAGGAAATATTGTTCGCTGGTGCCTTCTGTTCTACTCTGCGCAGTTTGTCCAGGAGTTGAGGGAAGACTTCTGTAAGTTTCTTCACTGCAGTTAGAAAAGAAGAGGCAGCTTGGTTTTTTCCTCTTTGTAACACTGTTTTTTCACCCAAAAAATTCTTCCTTACCCCCTTAGGTTAACTGACCTATCTCCTTCTGCTTTAAGAACAAGTCCTAATTGTGGTGTGTGAGACACAGCGGTTTCAAAAAGGGTAGTGACTTAGCAGAATCTAGTATTGCAAAAGTTTTTGCAAAGAAGTTTGCACAAAGGAGACTACTTTTTCATGGGAATCTTAGGCACTACTGTGGTGTTGTACCTCTTTAATACTTTCCTCAACTAGGAAGCTTTCAGGTAGCTTTAAAAATGTCAATCATTTTAACCTTTTCATCTTCCTTCAAGGCAAATACATGTTAAACCCAATTTTACAGATATGACTACTGGAGCAGAAGGATTATTTGTTCAGCATCTCACTGGATATCTGTGGCTGACCTGGGAACTACATCTAGGAGCTATGGTTCATAAGCTCTTCAAATTCATTTTAGGGGAGGTGAATAAGTTGTTTCTCTCAGCACTCAGCTGTGCATCTCTCCCAAACTTTATCACCCAAACAGGAACAATGGCCACACAGGTGATGTGTCTGCATGTGGTTCACAGACCACTCTGCTAGCAGAAACACCGCTGCTTTCAGACTGTGGTAACAGGTCTGTACCATACAACGGTAGAAAGCCCAAGCTGAATGAGGCATGTGTACCTACACTGTGCTTACTGCCCGCCCCAGCCCTTGTGAGTGGTAACCTCTTCAGCTTTCCTGCCTACATCTGCCAGGTGTCATGAATTAGAGTCCCGGACCTTTGGTTTTTCACGGCTGGGTCTTCCGGCATGTGTGCAAGTAGGATTGTTATCAGAAGGAAATGCAGGTGCTTTGTTGTGTTCAAAGGGAGAGAAGTCCTTTCCCAGAAAGATAAGCAAACAGAAAAATTACTGGGTAAAAAACCCAAACCTACCCCTAATTATAATCAAATTTCATTACATGAGATGCCAATGATGTGCTGGCCTTTGAAGGATATTCACACATCACATCATTTTTCATCTTTAATTAGATGTAGGTACAACTAGCTCAGTATAATGAAATGCGATTTTAGCCACAAGCTACATACATATTAAAAAGATCCAGTATTCATAGTTAATTTTTAATGACATGGATTCTCTGTAAAGGTTAAGACCAGATTTGTAGGGTTTGCAGTTATATTTCAGGGATTGTCAACTTGTGTCCACCTGCTCCTGTGTTCTTCTCCTCATATTTTTACTCACGTCTGAGAAGGTAGCAGAGACAGGTAGAGGAGCTAATCCTCAGATGTACTGAGACTGTATAGAAGGGAAAGAAGGAAGAGTAGCCTCCAGCTTCTTTTCTGTGCTTCCAGTTCTATGTGGACTAAAGACTGAAGCAGCTCTGAGCCTCATTCAGAGCAAGCCAGAGTATGAGAAGATCCCATGAAGTCCTACAAATCCTGCTTCTCTTTGGATAGAGCGAAAAGCTATGTTTGCCACAGTCCTGCCCTCTCTCTGCTTGGCTCTTTTCACTTGTGTTTAACTTTCCAAGTCCAGTGTAGGGGTGGGCCATACAGAGCTTTAGACTCTCCAGTTATTCCCTTTAAGTCCTGAAAGACCTTATGTGCTGGGGGTCAGTAATCAGATATTCTATATAAAGCTTAATGTACATTAAAATGCCATTATTTTAGTAAATTCTCAAAGAACTACAATGAATTTTGGATGACACATTCATTCTGGAATGCATTAAAATTTCTACTTTAAAAAATAACTGGTATAATAATCAACTTACAGAATGTTTTCTCTGCCGTTTGAACTTAATGTTCCATTGCATTGGAAAAAAGCCCATATTATTCTTAAAGTAGAAAAACTGCAAGCTCAGAAAGTGATTTAGCAATTTTCAACCACCTTTTCTTTTTAATAGTCAGCAACTGAATTGGAATTGTGTCTGATCTGATGTCTTGAAAAACTGGCTTTTCATCTCTTTGAAAATTGAGGTATTAAACTTGAAAAACAACTGTAACATAAAAACATAAAACTAAAATCTGTTACTACTAGTACTATTATTAAATATCACCATAAATCTCTTCCTGTTGTCCTTTATAATGGCATTTTTCAACACAGAAGAATATTGATTTTTTTTATTTTATTCTTTGCAATGAAGGTGAGAATGAGAAAGGAAAACTAGGCTTACTCAGTGATAAAATACAAAAAAGAATACAAGGGAAACTGCCCAGGAGGAAATGCCTTGACTATAACCTTCCAAACACTTTCTCCTTTTGTGTTTTCCTTCCCAAACTGTCCTTTATCCTCTCTGCTGAAGCCCACCAGTTCCCTGCACAATGGCAACACTGGGAATATTCTCAGACAAACTGCACAGCCAAGACATGCGCTCACCCTTCCAAAACTCAAGTGCAAGCTTTATACAAGGCAATCCAGACTTGCCAGCTTAGAGCCTCCAGCTGCCATGGTAGTGTTATTGGCATGATGATCAGGTGTTTTGGTGTTTCAGGTCGGTGTCTGAACATTTTTTGTGACTTTCTTTTGGACATTGATGGACATGATCAGCCTCTGAGAACACTCCACTGTGCCCCAGCATGTCTACATCTGTCTTCCCAGGCTGTGAATCACAGTCATATCTGACTGGAGCGCTACTCCTGCCAGCTGCTTTTGTAGCACTGATCTGTCTTCTCAGCTATTTCCACCTGATCTTTCTGGCAAAATGTCCTGGTTTTGGCTGGCATAAAGTTAATTTTCTTCCTAATGGCTGGTATAGTGCTGAGTTTTGGACTTAGTATGAGAATAATGTTGGTAACACACTGATGTTTCAGTTGTTGCTAAGTAGTTGTAGTGCTTATACTCGGTCAAGGACTTTTCAGCTCCCCATGCTCTGCCAGTGGGGAGGGGCACAAGAAGCTGGGAGGGGGCACGGCCGGGACAGCTGACCCAGGCTGGCCAAAGGGGTATTCCCTACCACGTAACGTCGCGCTCAGTGTATGAACTGGAGTTGGTGTGGGGTCAGGAATCGCTGCTTGGGGACAGGCTATTGAAATGTGAGTTGTCTCCAGTTCTGGAGCCAGAAGTTGGGATATTGAATAGCACTGAATTTCTTCTTGCAGAGGGAGCCGCTTTTATACCAATTCTTGGGAGCACTCACTTAACCAAAAATATTAGTGCGAGGGTCTTAGCCATTACTGAATTCTGGAAATAAAATGACCCTGCAGTCTAGAGGGAAGAGTGCTTTGGGGCACTAGAAGCAATGTTGGGTTTGGTACTCATACACCATTTGCAGTAAAATGACACTCAAGTTGCAAAGCTCCTGTCAGAAGGAGAAGGGATTTGGTGCAGCAGATCTGAGATGCAGACTTTCTGGAGATAGAGTCAATGGAGTTATGGACCTTCTCTGAGGCACTTTCAGGAGGCAAGACATCACTGAACAGTGCTGCTAGTGATGGTATGCAGGAAATTTCTTGTTCTGCATTTCTAGCTTCCCTACCATGAATAACTTGGGATAAATGAGCCTCCTGAGCAGAGCCAGGAATACATTGAGCAATAAATAATGCTCTTTATCAGCAATTTTTTATTCCAAATATTTTCACTTCTAGGTTGATTCTTTTCTTTCCTAATTGTTCTTTTCCTTCTTTCACCAGTCACTTAATTTCAGCTTCATTCCTCTGCCTCTCTTTCCACTCTTTATTCTTTTTAATTTTGTAGCCTGCCTCAGTTTTTCTTTTGTCTTTTTATTTGCCTTAAATTTTTCATAACAAATCTTCCAATTTTTACTCTATTCTTCCTGCTCCCCTTGATAATAAAAGTGGAATTAATGTGATGTTTACAAACTTTTCCAGCAATCCCCCTGCTTAAATATTTTATTTCCTCCATAATCCTCTTTGCCCCCTTTGTTTAGACTACATGCTCATCCAGTCAGGGACCATTTCTCCTCCATGTTTGTCCTACAGAGGACAGAAGGGCCCTGTTTTCAAATGCCTCCCAATGTTAAGAAAAATAACTAAACTGCCAATCATAACAGTAAGAAGTATTTAAACAAGCTGTCTACCATTCACTGTGACCTTGGTACCCTGATAAAAACAAAAGACTTCAGCCCTTAAGTGTTTAAGTCATTTTTGGAAATGTCCAAATGTCCAAAAGTTTTAAAGTATAGTCAAGTCTGTAGACAATCGCTAATTTTTGAAATGTTTTCACGGAGGTAAAATGCTAGAAGACTATACCCAATGAATATGCAACGTAAACAATTCATAGAGCATGATGTTGCAAAGATTCCCTGACCTTTTAATGCTACAGAATGGCAAAATTCAGGTCACCATACCTGCATCCCCAGCTGAATGCACAGCACTGTCGTATGCCGCTGAATTGTGCTGGAAGTCTGGCAGGTTTTGAGACCACAGCCTCACGTTCTCATCCATGGGGGTCGTAGCCTGTGCTACTGTCATGGTAGCACTTACGGCCTCTGCAGTCTTCAGTTTAGCTTGCTCCAAACGCTCTCTGGCCTCCACTACAAAATAAATAGGGGGTGAGAAATAATGAACTCTCTCAAAGATTCAAGCAAACTATAACCAGTACTTAAACTGGTGAGGCTAAGAGGATTTTACCTTCTGCAGAATGAGAATCCAACATTGCCTGGTTGGTTTTCTCTTTATTTCTACAGGGAATATTCAAAACTTCCTGTGGTTGGTGTACAGTTACATTAATTCTTAAAATTTAACAAATTCTCATTTCCATTCTAGATGGTTAGACATTTTCAAGGTCTTTGGATGGGTGTTATACAGCCAAGGAAGTTGGAACAGAGATGAAAAAATACATTGTTTTTCATCAAGTTTTTAACAGAAAATGCATGTATTTCTTGAATATTTTTCATGAAAATCATTTTTGAAAGAGAGAAACTCAAGATACTGAAGTGATTTAGTCTTTAAACCTGGCTTTTTTTTTTTTTTTTTGAGTTACCAACTACTGTATTTGTAAAACCTGTGGCATTTTGCATGTGATAGTGTCTTGGCTGTAAACCCCAGCCATTTTTACTTGAAGTTAATGAAGAAATCTTGACCATGTCAACTTTGAACACCTTCACATATACTTGCTGAATGCTCTGTGATGTCGCTTTTCTAAAATCTGTGAGGTTTTGTCAATCAAGATGATCAGTAATTAACTCCCAAATACTCTGCTTGCGAGGTGTGATGTATATGTGAATTAGATTTTGACTATCAATAGAATAGACCACAGACATGTAGATTCTGCAAGACCTGAAAAGATCAAGAGTAACGTGGGAGAGGACAATTGCAATAAGGAGGATAAAGAAGAAGAATGTTAATAATTTCAGGTGGAAAAACATATAATTTCATTATGAATGTGTTAAAGCTGGATGTTTTCTGTCTAGGTCTTGTAGTTTCAGTCAAATTCCTTTAGGCCTCCTGGGAACTGAAATCTTAACACCAACTTCATAGGCCATATGCAAAGATAAAATTTGCTCTTAAATGTATGAAGATAAAACATAAAGATGAAATTCCTCTTACAACCTGGCTCTGCTGATTGCATTTTTGTGATGGCTCTCATCAGCTGGCTTCGCAGAGCGTTCATTCTGGCAAGAGTGCCATTAACGTGCCGGCTAGTGTCTGCAATGGTTAAATCGTTACCTGTGGGGAGAAAATAGGAGGTATAGTTGAGTGGCATCAAAGTGGCATTTAAAAAAGTAAATTTTATGCTGTGGAGGTATGTTATTAAGCATCTAATACACCATAGGCCATCTACTATAGCCTCTTTTAGTATAGGGCATACTACTGCTCTGGACTTCACATAATCTAAAGGAAAAAGCAGCCTTGCAGCTCCAACCATTGTTTGCTTGCCACAGGGCTTAGCAAAATCTGGAGACCTCTCTCTCTTTGCTTTACCAGAAGTGCTCAGAATAGCTGCAACAAATATACAGGAAAAGTTTTAAGGAACTCAAAAGGTCCTGAAAAAGAGGTAATTTCTGTAATTTTAGAGCTTGCTTTCATTTTCAGTGAAAAAAGGCCAAAATGCTTTAACTTCTATCCTTCACTGGTGAAATCCAGCTTTCTGAACACTTAAACTATTGTGCAATGATTTCATTTGAACTACTTGATTGAGTATATTTACCTGCGAACAACTGTTTGCAGGATCACGTATTTAAACAGTGGTTGTATCTGAAATGGTCCATGAAATAAACTTTCAGCATCTGGCAGGATGACAACACATGAACTATTCAAACTGTGTCTGTGGCAATTTCAAGTACTTTTTGTGTGGCAATTTCAATCAATACACTATTCTGTTACAGCAGTAGTTCTGCCTTAGTGATGTGCTTTTGAAGTGTTATTTTAACGTGCTTATAAACTGACTGGGAAAGTAGAAGGGATGTATATTTACTGTCATCTGCTGTCCGTTGTAACTCCATGGCTTGGTTGAGGAGTTCGTCGCTTTTACCTTTATGGTAAATGGTCTGAGTATCAATTCCAACTGCAGCCTACAAGTATGTTCCAAAAAAGAAAGTCAGTATAATCCTTATCAAATGTTCCTCGTTATTGTGTTTAATTGTGGGCACCATAACTACAAAGTCACTGCAGTTTCGTTTGCTTTGTTAACACTTAAGATGGGCAGTTGGATTAGGAAAAAAGTCTAAAAAGCAAAATTTTCTGTAGATTACAATTAAAGTTTAGAGAAATGTATGCTTTTCCAGAAAATAACACTGAATAACAAAGATGCAGAAAGCACAGAAGTCGTCTTCATTTGTCAGCTCCAGTATGGTCAACGTGATACTCATGCTGGGTTGAGTTTGGCACTGTGACTGTTCGTTTCTCCTGTCAGCCCAGATGGGCGATGAACACTTGCGCTGCCGGCGGAGCTGCCCCGCGGTCCCCAGCAGCATGCTGGAAGCGGAGGGCTGGACTCACAATCCCACAGCTCCCTGGGGTTGGGGCTCCTGTAATCTAACCAAGTCCTCTTGCTGTCCCACTAATAAATTGCTGTTAAGTAGCATCTATATAGGTCGGAAACTATGTACATACAAAAATACATATAAAATATTTTAGAACAGCAAGACTAGAGACAAAATTATCGTCCCTGTCCCTGCACTGGTTGTGTGAGTGGGCTACTTGACCCATTTTAACTTGACTTCTATGAGACACCATGATGCTTCTGTTAGATGTCTTGACCACCTTTCTTGCCACATGGTGCTGTGTGGAGTAGGGAGTTGTCTGGACTTTCACAGAAATGCCTCAATTTGAGTGACAACACAGAGCAGCATCACCCTGTTCTTAGGGACAAATGAACCTGTTGCATCTTTTCAAATATCAGGGAACTTTAGGTTGGCAGAATAATTAACCACCTAGGATTTAACTCAGGAAATAGTAGATGAAGCAAAATGTGCAGTGATAAGTTCAGTGCTGACAGTGAAAATAAACCTTGTTTTTTCTTAGGTGTCTGAAGTCCCTGAAGCATTGCAAAGTAAAAGCTGATATTATGAAAATTACTTACATCGTTGACCCGGTTTGTTGTGTTCAGTGCCAGCAATGCAGCTTTATTAGCTTCTTCAATATAACCGACAATGTTTTCATACACATTTGAAGCATTTATGGCCCTTTGTACCAACCCATTTGTATCAACACCATACAAATTCCTATGAAAAGAGAGTAAAAGGAGGAATAAACTAGACTGAATCACAACAGTTCCAGAGGGATTAATTTTCTTAACATTCTGTGAATTCTGGCTATATAATTATGCAGTGAAATATATTTGGCCTAAGTAGTATCCTCTTCATTGTGTATGACCATTTATGTCAGTATGAGGCAGGTGAAAACTATGTGGATAGAAGGTACTTCTCAGTGGTTTAACTCTGGGAATTATGCCCTTAACATCAATGTGAGCAGCAACAAGTGACTTCTGAGCTTTTACCTTTTTTTAATCTAGATTAGATATTCCATGAATTAACAGGACAACAGCTATCAATTGTCCTTCTTTAGGGATAACTCCTGGCAATGACTGGAAGGACCTGTGTGAGCCAGTGATCAGGACAGCTGTATCACTGGACTGTTTATACTTTCCAAAAGTAGGTGGAAGAGGGGGGAGGATCAGATCAAGAACTGCCAATGATCATGAAATTTTGCAAAAAGTTAGACTTAAAAATTACAAGATAGCTTTGCTGGCATGATGGAGCTTGATTTGCATATTAGATGATAATTGGTCTTCAGGGAAGATTCTAAACAGCAGTTGGTTTAGGACTCAATCTTCAGCTGTTAGCAACTTTGGATAAATATTATTTTTTTAATATTTTGTGCTAAACAGAATTCAGGTTATATGTTAGATATAGACTCTAAATATATATAGACACACACGTGTGTGTGTTCACTTCAAAGAGTTTGCAGACTAAGGGCTTATTAAGTTTCCAGATTCAGTGTTGTTGCAAGAATTTCCTGCTGTATTCCCACAAGACAAAAGAAGAAACTCTACCAAATAAAAGCCTAACAGACTTATAAAGCAAACCCATAAAAACCAAAATGATTTGAAGACACGCTAAATTTTTTAAAGGATAAAAGTTTCACTGCAGGACAATCTTCTCAACAAATAAAAGAGTCAGCACATTTCCATCTGGGTATTTCATAATTGTTTCTGTTTGCTTTCTATTAAATACCTAATGTGTTGTACTTGGTAGTAGTTTTTAAATTATTTTGGTAAGGGATGAAGGCTAGCCATATGGGGTATTTTCTTTCAAGTGATTCTGCTGCCCCCAGGTAGCTGATCTCAGGCTGAACATATTGTTTGTTTTCTAGGCTGTCTGTAGTTTGTGTGGTGTTATAGAACAGAGTTTCGGATGTCAGCTTTATACAATTGTATAAAAGAAAACCATCTGTTATTTTTTTCTCTGTTTTAATCTCCTATCTAGGGCATACTAATATTAAGAAACAACTGGTATTTAGATAGTAGACTTGAAGAGTAGTTTTAAGTTTGTCTTCCAAAAACATATGTCCATGATGTTACTTAAGGTAGAATTTGGTGAAATATTTTATTTAGGAATTTGTTTGCAGCAGTGACTTTTCCGTGAGTAATGCCAACTGCAAATAAAGTCATATTTCAAGACCGTGACAAGTCCTTCCATACATGACAACAGCAATTTGTTTAGTGCCTATTTACAGACAGCATATTTAATGTCAGTGTGGTTCTGCTTGTCTTTTAGTTCATTCAGCTGTTCAATCAGTAGCACTTGTATGAACAGAGTCTGCTGAAGTTAAAGTTTACCGGTCCAGCTCATCAGCAAGTCTTCTTAGGTTGTGTGCATGATGCATAGCCTTTTCTACCAAATCATCATCAAACAGAGACAGATTGGCTAGTTTTTCTTGCAGTTCCTTTTTTGCTCCATCTATTTCTGCGTAGAACCCTGACACATTCTGCACAAAATACGGAAGAAGGAAGGAAGATGAAAATTATAAAAATCAAGTCTGTATTTTGATCATTATGTTTTATTTTACCCTTTATATTATCATAATGTTGTTTTATGTTATATTTGGTTTATATTTGGTTTATGTTACATTTTTATCAGCTCAAAAAGAGGAACAATCTAAAGGAGTCTGTCCCATGAATGTCAGTATGGCAAGACAAATGCAGGAAGATAAAAACCTTAAAAAGATATTAGAGAGAGATGTGTAAAGTACAAAGGAAAGACAGTTGAGAAGTGTCTTACTGCCTTTTATGTTTGCTCCAGGATGGTGCCAATGGCAAGTCTTTCAGAGTGAAGTGCTAATAGGTGAAGTAATTAAACCAGATCTTTGCAAAAATCCCCTTGTTGTGGTTCTTCTTAAATTGGGAGGTGGAACCCATAATTTAATTTTTTTTTACCTCTTCTCTGTGAAGACTGCAGGCCAGAGATTAGTTCTGGGGACTTCTAAATGGTATCTATGCAAATAAACTAAATAGTGCTGGGGTAGATGGGCTTATGCATCATCCTGTTACTGCATGGGCCCTGGCACTGATTTGGCCCTGGCCAGCTGCCACTGTCCCAAAACTGCCTCCCTGGGGAATAGCATGGGGCAGGGCCAGTGTCCCAGGGACAGTTTGGCAGTTGGTGGAGAGGGGCAGAGAGTTTAGCTGTACGGCTGTGAGCTGTGTCGCATCGTGGAAAATGGAGCCTGGCCCCTTTCTGTCTCCTTGCACAGAGACGTCCCTCATGCTAAGACTTCTTGGGTTAGTCTAATTTGTAAATCAGCCCACCTAAATACTACCTACATGTATGTATAGAAAAGGCTAAGTATGCCTTAGCCATACTTCTTCCTTATATGAGATAATTGTGGGGAAGACCAAATGGGCCTGCATTCATCTTCTCTCCAATACACAACCTTGCTGATATGTTTGAGGGTTATAAATGTGGCCTCAAAATACAACAAAAAAGGATGAAATGGAGGGAGAGAAAAAGGATGAATGAATGAGTGAAGCATGAAAACACTTATTGCTGAGGAGGGTGGAACATACTACTTCCTTCCCTGCAGTGCGAACGTCCCCTGTGTGTGAACTTATCCACAGGGGGATCCAAAATGACAAACTAAAGCAATTTCTTTTGCACAAAACACAGGGGAAAAAAAAAATCATACTGCTTGATAACTTAGGGATGGTTATAAAACAAGCTGTCTTCTTTCTGTTTTCTCAAAGTACTTTTTCAAAGAAAAATTGTTGAGTTTTGATATTTGCTTTTGTGTTTAAAACAGTGAGCAACTATGGCCAAAATGAATGTTTCTGAAAAAGCTTAGTTTGTCTTAAACTATCTCAAAATTAAAAAAAAAAAAAAAAAGCTTTGGTAAAATGGCAAATATTTTAGTTAGCAAAATCCCAGTTTTATTTGCTGCTTTTTTTTCATAGAAAGTCCAAAAACCATGGCAATGATTAAGCTTCTAAAAATTTCCTACACCACCTTGTCTCATTCAAAACGCTGGATACCGGTCTACAGTTCCAGGAAAGGACTTTTGTAAGACAATGTGTTTATATATGTTTTACACTCTTGACAGTGACTTCTTTTAACACTGATATCTGGGATCTTTAGCCTTCTCCAATGCTCACTTGCAGGCATGAGAAAAGGAGTTTAGCATATAGTGCATTCTGTTACCAGAGCATCTTTTGGCAACTGCTTATAATGAAATGATTGAGAACCCTACAGCAGATTCCTTCATTCAGCTGTGCCTACAGTAAGGTGTCCTTATAATTATTTTTCTGAGGCAGAAAAAAATTTTCATCCAGGAAAATTTATACATTTGTGGGGGAATATTCACGAGTATTTAATTGAAACAGTATAAAAAAAGAGAGATTTTTTTTTTAGTTGTCTAAACACATGACTTTTAAAAAGTTTAAAAAGTCAGGACATACCATTTAAAGAAGTCACTGAGGCACCTACCTTTATTACCTCACCTAACTCAGAGTTGACTTTTTGCGGTCCTACCAAAATAGTTGTGGCACTTAGCAGAATGCCATTCACTTCATCTAGTTGCTCTTTCATTTTCTCGTGTTGTTTCTAAAAAAAAAAATTAAATCACAATCAAACCCTAAATTTTTTCATTAATTGCTAAAATACAGTGTTACCATTTTTGTCATGTTATTAAAGTGAATTCAAAAGATGAGGTGATTAACTAAATAAATTTTAGACAAATTTGAAGTCTTAAGTTTTTCCCAGACATCTACAATAGCTGCGTATTACAATGTGACTCCTTGCATTTTCTTGTCTTTGTGAAAGAAATTAGTTTTGTTATTTATATGAATTAATTTCATTGTATATTACAGCATGAGCAATTATTGGAATGAATTGTTATTCTGTGCACTGCCAGCAGAGACAAATTAAACATGGATTTTTCATAGTGGTCTGGAGACTAGTTTTTTGCTGGAAGTTTTTTAAACATACAGTACAGAGATCTCTTTTTCTTGTCAATAGCAAAGCTAATGTGAACAATCTCTTTTGTACAGCATCTGCCTTCATTTTGAGGAATAATGAAGATCCAACTGGTTAAAAACAGTGAACAATTGCGACTACATACTTCAGGCTTTGCTTCATCAATATAAGATGAGCTGCAGCTTGGCACTGTAATTATGAAACAATGGAACAAGAGAAGAGGCTTTGTACGTAAGGATCCTAAACTGCTTGTAGAACAGCATGCCTGGTTTCTCCATCGAATTATTAAACCTTCCACATCAGCATGAACTTCTGATGCTGCAAATTTCAAGAGCTCAAAACTCAGCCACTGATGCGATGAAACCCAGAGGCTGGCCTGAATTTGCAGGATAATTCTTCAGATCACAAGATTGCTCCCTAAAACCTCTCTCCTCTGGAATCCAAATAATTTCAGCCATCAAAATGAAAACAGTTCACTTTAAATGGTCCTAAATTTCTCTCTCTCATTTTTTTTAATTGCTGAAAAAATCCGCGAAGAGAAAAATTTCAGGTGGGACATTCTGCTTTTGCATTCCTTAATGGAAGCTGAAGCAAACAGAGAGAGTCACAAAACTACTGGGAGGAGAAAAAATAGTCTTTTTATATGGCTGATGGATTAGGTACTTTTCTGGGATGAGAGACCTGAAAATTCAATTTCCTCATCAGCCAGATGGGATTTGAATCTAATACCAGCAACAGGCAAACATGCCCCCCTTCTGTGCTGTAGGGGACAGGTCTCCTCTGAGGTCTCCTCTGGAGTGATTACTTTATTCAAAATACTGAAACTGTTCATTTGAATAGAGCATAAAGGAAAACTGCTGCAGCCTATAGCCAGGCTGTTCACCCAACAAGCAGGAAGCTCAGTTTCAAGATATCTGTATTGGAGCAGTTATAGAATGGATTTGTGCTTGATGGTGCAAGGACAATCATCTGCTCTTCCTGAAAAAAATGGGGCTATTTTTTTTTTAAAGAGGACCAGAGAGAAAGTTTGGATGAGACAGTATGAACGCACTCAGCCCAGGGCACGAATGTGGTGCAGAGTCTTTATAAATAATTGTTTTAATAGAATATAATTACTTTCCTGAGCATGAAGTCCTTCCACATTATAAATCAGTACATAATAGGTAAAATAATCCCACTGCAATATTTATAGCAGCCATGCTACGTAGAATTTTAAGCTCCTTGGGTTTTGTTGTAATACATCTTCCTAGTTTAGGCATTAGTATCCATCTCTTCCTTGGCCTGCTGAGATCTGTCATTTAGTGTCACTCCATGAATAAATAATAGTACCTTGCACTTCCACAACTTGTTTCTTAGAACTGGAGAGTCAAACTCATCCTGCTGAGTGGTCCAAGAAGTTCTCTTGGTGTGATGATTCCTGAATCTAAATTGTTTGCAGTCTCCTATTTTAAGCCCTGGCAGAGATGGAGTGTTCACAGACAACAGTTATGATAAATGTACTTGCATGGTACCTCACGCCTTTGAAGATTGGCTGTGTTTTCTTTATTTATATCCTCCGTTTGTGTAACATAGTCAAGCGCCTGGTCTAATGCCTCCTCCAGGTCTGACAGCTTCACATCCTGTTCGCTGAGCTGCTCCAGCACATCAGATACTAGAGATCTGGTGTCGTTGTACTTCTCATGAAACTCTTCAACTTGCTGTAGCACTGGGAGAAAAATCAGAGGACACTGATTAATCCAAAGCTTGGATTTCTGACAAAACTTTCCTATGCAACAATTTCTGTTGCTGTTACTCAGGGGACAGTAAAACACATTTGTTACAAATTCACTTGAGATATCATATACCTAGATTTTAATTTCCCCTCCTCTTTTTAAAAAGAAAGATGCTTCTCATTTTAGTATCTCATTCTAACCCCATTAATTCCCTCTTCTCAAAGTAGCTGTTCCTAAAAGAAACTAGGTTTGGCTTTCCTTGCTCTTTGTTTTTCATTGTCGCAGGCTACTCTGGAGAAGAGAGTCCTTGTTG
The DNA here is from genome assembly GCF_000687285.1 of Phaethon lepturus. Lineage (NCBI taxonomy): Eukaryota > Metazoa > Chordata > Aves > Phaethontiformes > Phaethontidae > Phaethon > Phaethon lepturus. The sequence continues at coordinate 116,619 of NW_010538588.1, forward strand.
TCCTGGGGCTCTGACTGATGCTCACTGAGCTGTGAGAATTAAGCTGCTGCCCTTTCCCGTTTCAGCAGTTTTTCTCTTTCTGCTGGAGTTTACGGTCCCCGTGGCAGAGCTGGCAGGGAGGAAGGAAGACATTCACACGGACAATTCCAGCCCTGGCACGAATCTTCCTAAGCAGCTATCGCTGAGGTGCCGCAGTGCACAGGCACACACGGACACACAGGCATACACGTATTTTTCTGCATCAAGCACCAGCAGGGACTCGGGGCAGGCATTTGGCGGCAGCAGCATCTTCAGCACACCGGTCGGTGCTTGCCAAGTGCCTGCCGGTCCTCCCTGGGGGCTCGGCAGTCCATCCAGAGCCGCCCGGCCGACGCCAACTGCGCGTCAACGTGTGGGTGAATGGAAAACAGGCTTAAAACTCACACTCTTCCGCTGCATTTTCCTCCTCATCTGCAAGTTGCCTCTGGTTAGTGAAAGGCTTACGGCGTTTGATCTCCTTCAGCATTTCCTCAGCCACACTCAGCTTCTGGGCAATTTCTTCAGGGCTCAGCTCTTGCTGAATTGCATAGTATTGCATCTTGCTGCTGATTTCTGTGGGAAAAGGGAACAGATGGTCAATCCAGTATGGCTACAGAGAAGTAAATACTGTGGAATACTTTTACTTTTGTGAGTCCAGATCATGCTGATGGCAAAAGAAATTTTTCATGATCTTCCAACTCTATAGATTACTATTATGTTTAATCCAGTCTTAAATTTAAAACTGTAAATAAATCACATTTTCTGGCATATGTGGGGGGTCTCATCAGAAGAGGATGAGATTAAGCAGGCACGGGTGGTGTGCGTTATTTGGCTTGGCAGTTCTTATAGGCTGGGATCATCATTTTATTCCAAGTTCTGTGGCATATAGCAGGCTGGGGCTTTCGTCCAGGATCGTGGTTTTTAAGTGCTGCTGCAAAAATGTTATGTTTATTAAATAACACCACTGACAAGGAGACCGAAGTAACCTCTTTTTCCATCTGAAGAAGTTTGAGGCACCCTAAAGAGGTAACATATGACTTCTGGCCTGATACTGCCTAGCTGTATCTCTAGCTTTGGAGATAGATAATATTTCAAGGTTTTGGTCTCAGTTCAAAAAACACTGTTGGATCCCTGCAGCTGAAATCGAGTTTATCCATCCCCGGTGTAGGCATTGCAGAGTTTACCCACTTCTCACTCTCTGGCTTCAGATACCAACGACCTCCTCTTTTATGCCCTATGGTGTGAGTAGCTTTGGTTTGCATTCATCACTACTTTTGTGGATAACCAGAGCTGGCAAAGCCAGCACTATGCATCTGCAAGATTTTTATAACAAATAGACGTATTAAGTCTGGCACAACTGATTCTTTTGCAGAGTGTCTTTGTATGCAGTTGTACAGCCGGCTCCTCAGCTCATTAGGGAAGCTTTAAGGACTCATACTGAGCAGTAACCTATCATGACTAGTGGCTCCATGGATTTCTTTTTCCTTCTCATGCTGGCACATGCATGTGTGTGTGTGCGCAGATACACCTCCCCTTCAGTAAGAGTGGCTTGCCTTCTACAGGGGTGATGCCCCTGTAGAAGAATAGTTTTGAGCATAGTGGAAATAATTTTCACCAACTTGTCTCCAACTACTTTCTGGGTGAACAGGCACTCTCTTCTAATTCACAGCCATGGGTGTTGCTTTTTCTGTGATAGCTCAACCTGACTGTGCTCTTTGTGTGCCAAACTAGAACATGTCTGCCTTCTGTGGTTCCTGTCCTGCCCCAAACCAATTAATAATACAAAAGGATGATCCACAGAGGTCAACCAGTGATTGCTAGTGACATACAACAAAGCTCGTGCTGTCACTTTTGCTCAATAATTGTAGAAATAAAATGTGATGGATGGCCAGACAGTCAAAGGTGATTCAGCATCACAGATGTAAGAAGGTAGTACAAATCTAACATCCTATGAGTATGGTCTCAGCCTGCCTCTTTTTTATAATGGGATATGTTAACTTAACTATGTTTGTTGAAATAAAGTAATGGTTGAAGCACCCATGGAGATAAGGATAAGCAAAGATAACAGTTGATATGTAACTGTTCTTCCTTATACAAGTTGCCATAGAGCTTGCAACAATTGCTCTGGTACAGAACTACTTAGGTCTGTTAATCAAGTATTTCTACTGAAGAAGGGCTGTTTAACCTCAACTGCCCATCAGCCTTTCTATTCTGGTGCCACAGTTTTGTATACTGTTGGCTCTGCCAAAGACTGGGGGAAATCAGTGTGCTCTACAGCAGGATGGAGGCTTTCATGGTGCAGGTGTACAGGGGCAGGGATGCTTCTGAGTACATTCACTTGGGGTTTTACTCCTTTCTGTAGGTACTGAAGAAGAGGCTGCAATTGGTTTAATCTCAGTTTTATATATCAGCATGATAATGATATGTCATAGATATTCCAGACAAAGATGATCATCTTTGACCAGGAAACCTTTTTTAAGTGCAGTTGTGCTTGGGAATGTGTTCACTGTTGTCACTTATACTTTGATATATAGAAGAGTAAAAATTCTTGAAGATGCAAGTGGTTTTGCAGGCTCTAAATTAAAAAAAAAATTCATCCGGGAAGGTGTAAAATATAAACATTTACAATCAGAAGAGAAATTATGTTTTGAAATTTACTAGTTCTAGAGATGCTTTTATTGCTCTAGCATGATGGCCAAGGACAGACTTTGTAACTGCATCCTCTCACATCATATGGACAGATGAGCAGGACACTGAGACAGTAGGTGACAGTTTCTCCCAACATTTTAACATGAAAGAGCTCTTGGTTTCACTCTTTTCCTAATTTTGGGAGATCTTAATCATCATGTTTACCTCTAGTACTGTGAAACAGCATCAATAACCATTTCAGACAGTCTGCAGTAGCCATGCAGTTTACAATTCTGCCTTTCACTTTTACTACAGGCAATGTTTTCTTTGTGGAAAAAGAAGGCAATGAGAATGCAGTTTTCCAATTCTGCTTCTGTATTTCAGAAAAAAAAAAAAAAAAGAAAAAGAACAAGAGGGCAACAGCTAGTCTGTAATGTCCTGTAGATATGTCTGGACCCAAACTCAATTGGAAATTCTGGTCAGATGAAGCAATAAGCAACTTGAAAAGAAAATCACTACCGCCTCCCACACTGAGCTTGAGGAAGCAGTAAAATCAACAAATTATTTACTATTCATCACCCTTTTCTTTTTAGAAGCATCTGCATGAAGTTATATGAACCAGCACAATCCTACTCAGCAACAGTTTCCTAAAAGGCAAAACCTGGATTTAAAGTAACACTCACTGGTGTGATCACCAGAGTTAGTCAGACACAACTGGCTGCAATGGGTTCAAAAGGGAAAGCACAATTTAAAAAAAATCTGTCTAGCTATTCATATGGCCTCCATTACTCATCAGCAGGATAGGAAAAGTGCATTTGCATGAATCTGCTGACAAGTAAGACACAGAATACTCTCATCTCCCATCCTGAGCTTGTGTTTGTGGCTCCATCCAGCCCCAATCTGATACTGACTTGTTTTTTTACAAAGGTATATAAATACCTTGAGCAGCTATTCAAACAAACAAAGGCTACAGGCTGAATTAGCTTGAAGTATTTCATGTTCTTAGAGGTCTTTTCCAACCTTAATGATTCTATGACTCTGTGATTCTATGTAAACTTATTTACTATTATTCTGCCCTGTTAAAGAGAGGAAAAAGAAAGAGAGGCTCTTGTTCTGGGCATCAGACCACGTTAGCCTGTGGTATCAGTTGTCTTTTAAGAGAGACAAGTTTTTGTTACGGCATTGCGGGCTGCAAAAGCCTTATGTGTGGGTTGCTATGCAAGAGTGCCCAGGTGCTATCATTTTTTTTTCTGGAGGTTTAATTAATACATGCTTGACACTGAGCTGAACCAGAAAGAAATCTATTTACCTTGAATGTTATCCCGCATATTACTGAGCTGCTGCACAAGCTGAGTGGCACGGTTGTTGGTCTCCATGGTTTCCTTCTGTACCAGGAGGCCTTTGCTGGATGCTTCATTGCCCTATGAATAAACCATGTGAGCCAGACATTAGATTTCTTTTCAGATCCATATGGATATGTGAGGATGAGCGGTGTAAACACATATTTTGCTTTCTCCTGATGAGCATGTGAAAGTCCATTTATCATATAAAGTGGTATTTATAGAAGTGTTTGAAGTGAAGGGCTGTCTTGTCGGTATTTTCAGAATTGCAGAGTGAGAGATTAAAATCTGTCCCATATTTATCCATCATTTGCTGCAATCAAATTGCCATAAATCATGTACAGTTGTAAAACTCCCATCTGCTGAGTCTCCTGGGCATTCAGCAGGGCTCGCTCATTTTGCTGGGTAGGGTGTTTCCTGAGTAAGCATGTAGACTGAAGAATAAGCGTCAAGCTCAAAACCATTTTTAGATCAGTGTCTCCCCCACGTGAAGTCCCCAGCTCTGCAACTTGTTAAAATTAAGGAAAAGCATGAGGATTCAAAATGCTCTGACGAGTATAGCCACAGTCCTATACTATATTACGTTGGAGGCTGTACTCTGCGTTGTGTTCCCTGACACAGACACAAGGTCATCTGGTCCCCAAACAGGCTGTATGGTGAGGTACCAGGTGAGGATGTAAGGACGAACATTTACCATGTCATCATTGTCACGCTTCCTAGAAGGCCACTGACTTTGGGAGTCCTTAGATTTAGTTTTCACTGGTATTTCCCAGGAAGGAATAATAAATATGACTGCTGTGCTGTCAGCGATTCCTGGACCGTCCGTGTGTGTGCGCACATACGAGTCCGCACCGCACGCTTGCCAGCAGTAAGGTGTTTGATTCATGGTCCCTGCTGGGGCTGCAGCAGCAAAAAATTCCCACTCTAAAATTAGTTTCTGGGTTTGGGGTGCCCTGCCACCACCTCGTAAGCCAGGAGATAACTTGGCTGTCGGTGTGCTTAACGCTGCGAGGACCGCAGAGGAGCCTGCTGCCGTCCCCCAGCCCGGCGCGGCTCGGCTGTCGCCCGCAAACGCGGCTTCTCCTCGGGGTTTGCAGAGGCACCAGGAGGTGCTTGAAGGCAGGGCCAGGGCGGTATGAAACAAATGCAAGGGTTTATAGAAAGCTTTCCATTTTAATTCTATTTATTTGGTTTTTTAGTCTTTGAAGGGCAAGCACTATGTCTTTTATTCATATTCCTTTCTTGCTATCGAGGTTTTTTGCGGATGCTCTATTGCTCAGCATCGCCACTTCATGCTTATGTTAAGAACTTGTTACTGTTTTTACTCCTTCCTTGCCAGATTTTTCTTTAACTATTGAACATTTGGGGAACTGGTGAGACAGGTTTGCTGATTGCCTTGAGATTGGTGGGAAACACAGCAGCATGAGTGAGGGGTGCTCTTAGGGATCCTCAAATTCCCACTGATGTACAGAGTCTCATCCTGAAATTTGCTAAGAGCTCAGGGAGGAAAGGCTCTCAGCTCCCCCAAATCTCTGCCAAACATTCAGGATTGAGCTACGTGCTGTTTTACTCTAAGCTCATCCCAAGCAGGCCCAGGGAGTTACAAGTCACATTCACTCTTCACATTTAGCAGGAGGATTTGCCTACAGTTGGTGCACTCATCCTGCCTTTGGGGTTTAGATCAGAATCTGCAGCAACCCCTCAGACGTGGGAACGTGCACATGAAATGCCCTGAATGGAAGGTGCAGCATCCCCCTGCAAAACCCACTCAAGGCCCTAGTACCCATTTCCCATTAAAGTGCCTCGAAAGAGCAAAAAGTTCAATATATTTGAATACATTCAGAGTTATTACTGTGGTCTTCCTTCCACAGTGACAGTTTACAATTCTGTTTATTTCCCTGCCTTTACAAGCAATCACAAGTGTTTGTGTGGAACAAGCATTAGAAATAACCAGGGAGCAAAGACCAGAGGAAATGCTGAATTTCTTGGTTCAGGAACAGTCAAACTGTGGAATGAGCTAAGAAATCCCCAGGCAGTACTGAAGATGACAGAAACGTTATTGACCAAATTCACTAAATATTCCCAGAAAACCTAATTCCTTAATCATCCTGCCTACCAGCTGCGTAGAGGGACAGCAAGGCGTGTGAGCACTGCTGGATTTTCACAGGGACGGTGGGGGGGGTGTGAGACCTGATTTAATCAAACCTCTCTTTGGACACAGGCATAGTCTGTGTAATTCTGCAGTGCCCTTTCTGCTAATTAAGTGCTGATTAAAAACACCCAAACCTGAGTTTTCTTTTCCACTTCTCTGTACAGTCCTTTCTCCTCTTCTTTAGTGGTTTTTTTCCTCCTACTTGCTTCTGCATTTGAGTTTTAGTCTGAGGTGTTATTTTAATTTGTCTTGTGGAAGAATTGGTAAGTGAATGTAAGGTCTGACATTTTGCAATAAGCATGAAATATCCTCTAGTTCTACTGCAGCTGTGGTTATCTCTGAGAATAGCAGAGAGTGATGCATCTCACCAATATATATCTCTTAGCAACAGAAAGGTGTTTAATAGTATCTCTTTAAAATAAAGGAGAAACAATTTTGAACCCTATTTCTTCTCTTAACATATATCATAGCAGTATTCTTCTAGGGTGCAATGAAAGCATTATGTGAGCTGAGAGCAGATAACCTTAATTTTATAGCCCGGCAACTGAATGTGAATGCAACATTTACGATTAGAATTGTGTTAAAGCATATCTTGAGTGCTGATCAGGCTCCCATCTCAGTGGGTACATGAAAAACCTTTTAAACTGGCAGTTTTGTAACATATTTTGAACTGTCTAATCTGGGCTAGTTTAATTTTATGAGAGCATACATGTAAAATAGATATAGTACAAATACTTGCAAAGTCAATCTGAATTAGTTGGTTACTTAATTTAATTAGAAATCAAAATGCGAAATAGAAATGCAGCGTGTCTATCACAGATCAAACATGTGTAGGAGGGTAGGTGGGCACTCAGATCCTGAGGGGAGGCTTTTTGTGATCGGTGACAAACCTCTGACCACATTCAACAGACTTTGGCCCTACATCCTTCCTTTTCCGGGAAGAAGACTTGATAGGTCATTTATGCATTTAATTCAGAGCTGAAGTAAAGTAGAAAGTTTAGAAATAGAAAATAGAAATAGAGTTCTCCCAACTATCTTTCAGGGCACTCCCACTCTTGCTGAGTGAACCTAGAGGTTCAGACTAGATGTTAGGAAGCATTTCTTTACCGAGAGGGTGGTCAAACACTGGAATGGGCTTCATAGAGAGGTGGTTGATGCCCCATGTCTGTCAGTGTTTAAGAAGCATTTGGACAATGCCCTTAATAACATGCTTTAACTTTTGGTCAGACCTGAAGTGGTCAGGCAGTTGGACTAGCTGATCGTTGCAGGTCTCTTCCAATTGGACCTATTCTGTACTAACCTCTTAGGCCAGCATGCAAATATGACGAGCCACAAACCCGCAGAGCTCTGGCAGGGGGCTGTAAACAAACCTGTTCATCAAGTGTCGCTGCCTCTCTCAGGAGATCATTCATTTCGTCTGCAGCATCATCAACCTGCATGGTCCAAAGCGCAGCATGGTTCTTTTTTTTGGACATTGCTGCCTGTGTGTGGGGGGGAAAAAGTCAGTGCAGCGGAAAGCAAATTTTTTCTCTTGTGAGGGCAGGGATCGAAATTTATAGGAACGGAGTGGAAATTTATAGCTTAAAATTACATTAAAAAATAGAATGTCATCCACATTTGTACCTGGAGATGGGTGGTAGTGAGGTTCAAGTCATTCAAGCGCTTTTGAGCTGCAACACCTGTAGAAATGCTCAGTAAAGTCGATTTGCTTTCATCGATAGCCAGAACCGCTAATCGGATGTCATCTGTCAAATCCCAAATACATTTATCACAGCCTGATAAGAAAATAAGACAGTGTCATTTTTCTTTAGTGTTTGTGTCAGTTAACAGCAAATATCTTAAATTCACATTATAATGCTCTTGCCCCATGGTGTTCTCTCTCCTTGTCCTTGATGGATCTTGATGGATACCCATTTTTCTTTCGCTTTCACCCGCCCGCTTTCAGGGTCCCGCAGTACAGTCATGCTGCTTCCAGCTGAGCAGCACCAGATGGGACTGCTCTGAGAGGCTGCCAAAGCGGCTCCGTAGTCAGCAGGGAGAGAGAGTGAGAGGTATTTCCTGGCTATTCCCTGGAGGCTCTTCATGTTTGTGGCCCGAAGAACAACAGATGGGGGTCAAAAAAACAACTTCATTTTGTCAGAACCCAAAACTCTGTATTTAAAATTTGATGGTATGAGAAGTAAGGATGTCCAGCAGATGGGCTCTTGGCTGCCTATATGATTAGGAAGGCAACTTCTAAAACCACAATTGTAACATCTTTGGATTATGCTTGTGTGGAACTATGTCCTTGTCACACCTTGTTTTTAGTGACATTGGTGCCACCAATAAATGCAAGAGACTTAGGTGGATGTGAAACACAGATTCCTACAGAAACTTTTGCTTGATATTGTATAGTCTGTATTCTTGATGGAAGCAGCTCCCAAATGTTCTCTTTCTGGTTGCACTTCCAGGCACCTGACCCCTCTTCTTGGGAGTCAGTATAGGAACCCATGTGTGCTACACGGTCTGCATTATACCACAGGCGTAATTATACTAACATTTAAAAAAATATCCATGGTTACCAATAGTTACAACATAGTGCTTCTGGAAACTCCTCAGGCTTCCTACCGTTAGAATAGGGGAGATGGTAGTGGAAAAGCAACTGACTGATGGATATATGTCAAACTGCCAACAGCAAGTTTATATTAGATGTACAACTAGAAAACCAGTAATTACATGCAAGGTAAAGTTGTGATGGCAGTTTTTAGGGCCGTAATACCATTTTGCAGGCACTGTGTCTCAAAGTCAGTAGAAGTGGCTTTGGTGATACTTCCCTACTGCTCCGCAGTTTGTAAGCAAGTTTGCAGCTGACACCAAGATGAGTCGTGTGGTTGACATGCCTGAGGGACAGGATGCCATCCAGAAGTGCCTGGACAAGCTCCAGGAATGGGCCCTTGTGAACTTCATGAGGTTCAACAAGGCCAAGTGCAGGGTCCTGCACCTGGGTTGAGGCAGCCCCCAGTATCAATACAGGCTGGGGGATGAAGGGATTGAGAGCAGCCCTGCCGAGAAGGACTTGGGGGTAGTGGTGGATGAAAAGTTGGACATGAGCCGGCAATGTGCACTCGCAGCCCAGAAGGCCAACTGTGTCCTGGGCTGCACCAAAAGCAGCGTGGCCAGCAGGTCGAGGGAGGTGACTCTGCCCCTCTACTCCGCTCTGGTGAGACCCCACCTGGAGTCCTGCATCCAGCTCTGGAGCCCTCAGCACAGGAGAGACATGGACCTGTTGGAGCAGGTCCAGAGGAGGGCCACAAAAATGATCCGAGGGCTGGAACAGCTCTGCTGTGAGGACAGGCTGAGAGAGTTGGGGTTGTTCAGCCTGGAGGAGAGAAGGGTCCAGGGAGACCTTATTGCAGCCTTCCAGTACTTCAAGGGGGCTTCTAAGAAAGATAGGGACAGACTTTTTAGCAGGGCCTGTTGCAATCGGACAAGGGGTAATGGTTTCCAACTGAAAGAGAATAGATTTAGACTAGATCTAAGGAAGAAATTTTTCACAATGAGGGTGGTGAAACCCTGGCACAGAGAGGTGGTAGATGCCCCATCCCTGGAAACATTCCAGGTCAGGTTAGATGGGTCTCTGAGCAACCTGATCTAGTTGCAGATGTCCCTGCTTACTGAAGGAGGGGTGGGCTAGATGACCTTTAAAGGTCCCTTCCAACCCAAACTATTCTATGACTCTGTGATTCTATGATTCTATGATTCAGTTTGTATCATGAGTTGGACATGTGCATGTACTCCGTCAAGAAAGTGAGAACATGTTTAAATATTCAGTCAGCAGGCTACTGTGCAGATTCACTTGTATAAGTGCCATGTGGGACCAAGGTCAGAGTGCTGAGCCCCCTGGAGAATCAAGCCCTTAAGTTAATATTTTTAAGCATCTAAATACAAGAGCAATATTAATTTTTCGTGTTCTTATGATAATCTTCTTACTGATGGTTGGGCAGTCTGTGCCAGTAGAAACTTCAGGACTGTCTGCGAGGCATTCTCCCGTCTGGCTGTCACACATTCTCCCTCCACAGTTACATTCTGGGGAAAAAGAAAGGATTTTTGAAAGAAGCATCTTTAAATTGTACAACTCACCTTTCCCCTCCCAAGACTAATGAAATGATTGTACGTAGGATTGTGCATAGATAGTCAAACCAAAATCAAGGATTTCTTGAACTGATTTTTCCTTCAGTATGTAGAAAAAGGTGGTTTTTTGCACTGCAGTCAAACTGGACCAGATAAAATCTAAGGTGGGAAACAGAACCAGAAAACCTCTGCTGAAATGACTTGTTCAAAGCTTCCCAGCTGGTCACAAGCAGAGGCAGTGAGGCCAGAGATGCCCAGCTGGGCTGTTGTGCATCACTGTCTAGAGAGGGTGACATTTAGGAGATGGGCTAAGGAAAGCAGTACAACTAAAGTTAATTGTTAGTTACAGATCTGTCCACAGACCTGTGGAATTTATCAATGCTGTGACAGGCTGCTACTAAATAAGCTTTCCAGCTACCAGGGATTGACAGTGGACTCCGATTCCATCATGAGCTTGAGCACATCAAAAAGTAAGTATCTCCTACCACTTACAATGAAGAATAAATGAGGTTTTACATTTTTTTATACTTGAGTAAGCTACATTTTTATTGCCAGCACAAGTCACTTTTTAAAAAGTATGATTTTTAATCTAAAATGTCTCTTTCAAGGTTTAATTGGCCTTTTAAAATATATTATTTAAAAGATTAAACTATTCTTGGAACATTTTGATCAAATAACAAAAACTCAAGCAGAACATCAGAACAGCAGCGACTTGTCTGGAATTCGTTTTGCTCTTGTGATTCATGGTTTCAGCAGAATCTCATATAACAAAAATATTTACTGCCATTTTACTGCAGCCCATTCATTGTTCTCTATGAATTACTCTTGTATTTACATTTCGCGTTGCACATTCGAGGAATTATCAGGGAAAATGTGTAATACAGCTTGAAAGTCAACATAATGCACTAACACTGGAATAATTCTGTGTAAATGAACCAGTGTTAGTAGAACTACTCAGGTTTTGTACTAATGTGAGAACAGAATTTGGTTATTAATTTTGTGGGGCAATTGATATTTTGACCTCACCACAATCTGTATAACTGGGTGCCTCCCAGCTTTTGGATCTACAATTTTTTAAGATTTGTTATTTCTTTTGTTAAAAAGTGGAAGAAAAGTCTCAGCTGAAAGCAGAGATTTCTGTTTACCTATATCATTGGATCTAGGCTATCCCCAGGTGGCAAGATTACACTTGCAAGATTACACTTACAAGATTAAAATTTGGATAAGACTGGTACTCAAGAAAATCAAATTGTGTCTTCTTATTTAAGTGGATAACTATTAATTTAAGGTTTTTGAGTAATTGAATAATTTACTAAAACTGAGTAATTTACTAAAACAGAAATGTTTATAATAAATTGATTTCAAAAGCCATCCTGACAATTTTTCATCTACTTGTTTAGGAGGTACCACATTTTTAGCAGGGGATAAGACTTTTGATACTACTGTGACTTACTGGTGGAGAATGCTTCTAAATTTTTTTATTTCTGAGGAACATTTATGGAAAGCTTTGAAGTGTGGCTAAAGGACATGTGGTTTAAAAATCTATTGAAAAGAAGCTGAAACTACTGTCCACAGCTACACAGATATTGTCTTTCACTCAAAAGAAAAAAAAAAGATGATCTTAGCTGGATAGATCTGTTTGCCCATTTAGTTCTCTTACATTTTTTTGTTCTATATAACCTTTGAGGTGCTCTGTGGAAACCATGTATGCAGACTCTCTTGTTTCCTCCACTAGTTTCTTTTCTGTATTTTTGTAAGTTAAAGAAAGTATTTGTCTTATTTCAGAAAAAATATTTTTCTAAATAAGAGTTCCCAGTTGCTCCAAAATGCCAAACAAAGAGTAAGCTTGCCTTGTGAACTACCCAAATAGTTTGGAAATCATGGATGTATTGAGTGGTGCACACAGTCTACGCAGTACTGTCAAGTGCAGCACGTTGTGGTGTTCAGCAGAGATGAAGATGAAACGAGAAGTATGTAATTGTCTGAAACATAATACTGCAAAATTGGGATTTGCTAGAGTCAACTACAAGATTAAATTCACTACAAAATAGAGAAAAGCTGTACTTACAACATATTCAAGGCCCAGGCACTTTTTTTTTTTTTTAGCAAAGATCAAACACTACAAGGAAATCTGCTAACAAAGAGAATTACCAAGCTGATTTATAGTCTGCATGAAAAATCTGTATAAAGAAGTCCTGTGCACCATGAAATTCCACTTAAACTGTACCTCAGAAACGTAAATAATACCAAGGCATTCTGCCTCTAATTCCTACAGCTCCTTAAGGGTGCAAACCAAAAGTATACTGAGGTGATGAATGTTTGACAACTTCGGTTTAGAAACGATGTTCAGAGATGCCTTCCAAAATTATGTCTTGCATAATCTGCTTAGATTGCCCTGCAGTTTGAAGCTCTGCTTTTGCACGTGGCCAGGGCGCGATTGCTGTGGTTTGCTGAGTCGAAGTGCGTTCCTCCTGCCTCATGGCATCCAGGAACCATGAGCTAGATCCTGTCATTCCTTACGGGACAACTGCGGTTAAATCGTCTCTGGTGAACTGAATTAGGCAGTGAAGTGCATAAACGAGGTTTGCTTTTGCAACCTCAAAATCACAGAGATGTTGAATTTCAGGCATATCTTGGTTGCCTAAATCTAGGCAGGAGGTGAGTTGCGGGGCATGCTGTTCCTTACAGCCACTGTCTTTTTGTGAATTATACCCTGGAGATGGACACTCAACTTCTAGCTCACTGGAACATAAAACCAGAAGGGACCTAGTGGCATCATGCACAGTTCCCTACAAATGAAGACAGCAGCACAAAGGGCACTTGAGTACAGAGTGTCCTCACAACCTCCATCCTGCAGGTCCCAAAACACACCTTAGCACTTTAGAGTAGCTAGTAAAAATCAAAGTCCAAGTGTACAGTGAGTTGCGAGAAGGACATAGGTTTGATCAAGACATTGCTAAAGCCCTAAGGCCTGTAGCTCTGTACCTTGAGGTCCTGGAACACTTCAGAGGTCTGGGTTGGGTGCGAGCTTTGGCCGTGTCTTACCTTCAAGTCAGGCTGAGAGCTAGGAGTGATCCATCTCCCCAACTTGTGCTCTTGAGGGAAGGACTCTGGCAAAAGGGTTGGGAGGAAGCCCCAGGGTCCTTGCTCTGAGCACCTGCATTTTGCCTTTAGCTGTGGCTGCTCCCGGTGCTCTGAAAGGGCATGTAATCTCGTCTCCCAGAGCCAAAGCAAGGACAAAGGGCAAGAGCCCAAAGTCCTATTTGGATTGAACTCTATGTAAATTAGGAGAATAATTATGAAAGGTCGTAAACCTCTGTAATCCTTCTGTATAGGTGTGTTTTGGGAAGATCCTCTAGGTAGCACTTTATCAGCCCCTGGAAGTACAGTCATCTCTGGTGTGGAAATACAGTAACCAGCAAGATAATGCAGACCCGTGGGAAATGCGGAATACATTATCACTGTGAAAACTAGCAGGGGTTGGGTCAGGACAGGAAGGATGATCCTGTTCCCGTTAAAAATACTTTCAAGTCTTCAAGTGCCCTCAGTCTGTGTGGCCATGTTGGGTCGCATGTGGTGTGTACAAACAAAGGTGAAGTCTCTGCCCAAAGCAAGCTGAGACACCCTTATTTCAAACAAGATGCAGGACACAACAGTGCCTACGTTCATCCTGCCCCGGTGTTTGAGATGTTGGAGTCTGGGGTCTGAGCTTCCTCGTGGGCAGTGCCTGGGATGATTTGGACAAGCAGGCATCCAAATTACCCCGCCAGGTAGGCGGCTGGGAGCACCCACTGCCCGCAGGGCCACAAGCGTCTGCGGACTGATGCGGGCACCTCTGATCTCTGGGAGGTCACCCGCAGGCTATGCTGTGCTGGTGTCTGCTCTGCCCAGCTAAGCTATAGACCGTACCTGTACAGTTTTTAGCGAATCTGGCATCCCCGTAGTAACCCGGAGTGCATCGTTCACACTTGAACCCGGTGGTGTTGCGCAGGCAGTTGCGGCACTGGCCGGTCACTTCATCACAGTCTTCAAAAATCAGGTTTGGGTCCGAGTTGCCACTGCAATCGCATTTTTTACAAGTGCTTCCAATTAGCAAAGGGTTCCCATAGTAACCGGGGGCACACCTGAAAGGAAGAGCAAGCCCAGCGATGATGAGAAGTGACATTCCCATCTGTGGTACCATTTCTCTGACTTTACTTATGTCACCAGGAATTGATGACGGTCTGCAGCTACTAATGGACAGAAGGCAAATGAAGAGCTGTGTTCCTGCAGAGGCTGTTTTGTTCTCTCATCTGAATCTGTACAGTTAGATATTTTTCCCTTTTTGAACACTCCTGGTATCTCCATCACACCAGTCTATGTTTTTTGGGTTTTTTTTTGTGCGTCTTTAGCAGTAAAATGATTTGTTCCCCATTGTTTTAAAATCTATGACAGAATGACCTTGGCAGAGAGGCAGCTCTGGTGTTTATTTTTGTCTCTCTCAGCTTTGGATCTCACCAACTATATTGTGTTATATAGGAAACTGGGGTAAGAGACAGCATTTCATGATGCTGAAACTCAGAGGAAGTTCAGACCTTATTTTCATTATGATACAACACAAAGTACTGACCAGGAAAAGTTTGTATAAATAATTCTATAGTGCAGCATTGGGATGGCTTCTGGTTTTTGCAGAACCGAACAGGCGCTGAACCAGCCTCCATTTTTCAGATTTGTTCGATGTAGCCTGCTGGCTGAGGGCAAAAGGCCGAGAGCGGCCGCCAGCCCCGGAGGGGAGGATTCCTCCGTCGTTTTGCAGAAGGAGAGAGGGAGGTGGGTAACAAGCACCCCAAGGAAGGCCTGAAACGGGTCCAAATTGCTTTTCATGTCTTGTCACATTTGGGAAGCATTTCAGTGGAAAACTTGCTACATCTTAAAATGGAAGAGGTGTTGAAACTGTAGTGGTTTTTGAATGTCCAGACAAGCCAGTGATCCATAACGTTCCTGGGTGACCAGTGGCCCTAAACTAAGACAGCAGGTAATAGATCTGGCGTCATCATTTGGGAAGGAGAAGGTCTCAGTTAAAGGAGTTTCTGCGGGTAGCAGGGGAAGTGCTTAATCCTACAAGCTAGAGGAACCTTTGCCAAGTAACCGGTGAGGCGAACAGAGCCGGCACCGGAGCGGTGTTTATTCTAGTGTTTATTTTTGTCTCTCTCAGCTTTGGATCTCACCAACTATATTGTGTTATGTAGGAAACTGGGGTAAGAGAGCAGATCGTGAGAGCAAATCCTCGAGCAAGGGCTTGGCTGGAGGAGCCGGCGGCTGGAGCAGCGTGGGGCCGCGGCTGACGGACTGGAGGGTCAGCTGGCGGGACAGGGACAGCCCACGCTGTTCACGGCGTCGCTGCGGGGCGGCGGGGGGGTCTGTGACACAGCAGCCTGGGGCGCAGATATCAGGGACTCATACCCCCAAACTTGGCATGAAGACCTACTGCAGGGAGGGGGATGACTAGCTGGTGTGGCATTTGGCGAGTGAAGAAATCGGAGGACTGAGTAGTTGTTGCAGTGATTTAGTTAAGGAGTAGTTACTGCATTTCATCCTGTTTTTATCACCGCATTTTCCTCATCTTTTCTCCCATCCATAAAGCCTCGTTTTAAGATGCTGTTTGTTCTGCTCTTTGCAGGCAGTTTAGTTTAATTTTCCCAGGTTCCAGCTGGGGACCTGAGCCGAGGTCTGTTGCCATAGATTTGACATAGTCAAATCCAGGTTCTGCTATGTCTGAATGGTGAATATGTGGGAGATCTGATAAAAGCTTCCAGTTTTGATCTGTTCCTCCATTTGCTGATTATTCTTTTTTTAATAAAGAAAGTAATTTCCTCAACACTGCTTTGTTCATGTTCCAGTTCTGAACCCCCACAGTAAAGACATATAAAATTTTAAGCATCTTAATATAAACCACTTGGCTGCCTCAAATACTGCCTTTGCCAGTGATAAAGACTCTGTTTGTCTCTTTGCAGCACTGCCAGAATCTTTGGTGCAGATCTTATTGTTTGGGTGACCCAGATGTAAAGAATAAAAGTGCGACCTGGGGTTCTGTGCACCCCTTGAAGAACTGTGAATGCAACACTGAGTGCAGAGTGCGATTTAACTGACTTTGGTGGGGTCACTCCCCATTCCCATGGGAGTCAGAGCAGGCGGTCATCGGTAATGCTGCTATTCAGTCATGCCAAAACTCTTGCTATGATTTTCTAATAGCCAACATGGGATTGTAGTGTTTTCCCCAATTGCAGAATTTCCATACGTTTATGAAGTTTGAACAAGAAAAAAACCCTCTGTGTGGGTTTTTTTTTTTTTTTTTGTAATCTGTAGAAACATTTGATTTATTCTGAACCTTCAAAATCTTGCAGAGTTACTTTTTAGTTTTCTGTAGTTAGGTATTTTCCAAATGATCATCTGCCTAATGTGGCCACCAAGTCACAGAAGCCACTGAGCAGTGCTGGGCCAGACCAGTGTTTGGCTTGCTGCTATCCAGCTCTGGCTTTCGGCCAGCATCTGCCAGAGACTGCATGCTATTCCCATCAGGCCCGCAACGTCTGCCCTCTCATCAGGACAAGGTGATTTTTTTTCTTCTTTTCTGAAATATACCATTGAGTTCACTTGCCAGAAACGTAGTGGACAATTCCTCACATCCTCACAGATCTATTTTGTAAATGCTGCTTTTTATGACCGTCTGACTCACTTTTATTAGCCATATCTCCTCATCTGGAGTAGCTGTCGAAAACAAATAGAAACTTTTAGAGCTGAAAATAAATGTGTCACCTTCACTTTCCCCTTCCCTTTGCCACTCAGTGCATCTCATAGGGCTGAACTGCACTTGGCCTCCTTTGAGTAGTTGGTAGCATGTGAGAAGAGCAGAGGCTGCTGGATGGACAGCACTGCTCCATCTCCGCATTTTATGGCCTGAAAAAGGCCTGCGGTAAATATCTTTTCCTCTGTTGTATCGATAAATGGCTCTTTGTTGCTAAGAAAGAATATTTCCTCTCCCATAATAAAGCTGCTAAGTTACCTTTGTTTCATTTTGCAGCCATGTTTGCTTCCTGTAATTATTGGCGAGTAAGAAATTAACTTCCTCTTCCCTGGCAATGCCAAAAGAACCTTTTTCCTCGATTCACTTTGGACGCTAAGGTATAATTTCTTCAGTTATCGTTTTTAACATTTGGGCCTTAACAAAACCTGGATTTCATCCACTACCACTTTATTGCTGGAGCCCAGGAGCAAGACGATTCATTCCTAAATTTCAAACTGGGAAGATGGTTTTCCCAGTTCCTAGCAAAGGCCTCCGTGATCTCACAGCACCGTTTGCTGGCAAACGTGAGCTGGATAGGTTGGTGCCAAGCCCCTGCAGCAGCACCGGCAAGCCCCCGCCCCGAACGCCAGAGGAAGCGGGGCAGATGGCCTCCCGGTGCGCCGCTCCGGAGTCCTCCCGCGCTGCCCAGGGAGGGGGT